>NW_016160167.1:3074-15915 GCF_001687245.7 Rhagoletis zephyria | reverse complement strand
AATTCTAACTCAAATCTTAAAATAATTTTTTAATATGTTTTCTGTCATATAAAAAACAAACAACATCTCACTTTTTATTGAATTCTCTTTCAAAAAATTACGTTTAATAAACAAATTCTTTTAAATATATATTATGTGCATGTGCATGGGCTGAAATTTGTACAAAAATCGGCTCACACACATGTGTGTTGTTAACAAACAGCACACACTTTTCTGTGAGCAGAGTTTGTGTTCCACATATGCACACACATGTGTATGAGCAGTGAGTGCAAGTTGAATGTGTTTCTGGCGCGTGTGTGAGCAGAGCATGTGTGTGCAAATACGAACCCTGATACCTACATTTTATACAACAAAAGCTGAGCTAAGGCCAGTAGGACTCGTGTCATCGAATACGGATCTCGTCCAGAGAAGCGTCCTTTTTTGGCTGAATGTTGAATGTGATTAATAGGTTGGCGAGTCATTAATATCTATATCTTCTTTAATTTCCATTTTATATTGCATATTATTTACAGGAGGTGGGTCTATCAAAGGAAGAATAGAAGCTGAACTCGCAGTTCCTCGCAGCTGAAACTATTTGAGATATTATACGCATACTTAATGTTTACTTGTCCTAAGTATCGTTTAGCTCGCTTCCTAGGTTCTTTTTAAAGTAAGCGCTCGAAAAATTTTATACTCACAAAATTATATGGAATTTCAAAGTAAACTATTTTATACATTTCAAAAGATTTATAAAAATTTAAAGCAATGCTTGACCACAGAAATATCCANCAGGAGGTGGGTCTATCAAAGGAAGAATAGAAGCTGAACTCGCAGTTCCTCGCAGCTGAAACTATTTGAGATATTATACGCATACTTAATGTTTACTTGTCCTAAGTATCGTTTAGCTCGCTTCCTAGGTTCTTTTTAAAGTAAGCGCTCGAAAAATTTTATACTCACAAAATTATATGGAATTTCAAAGTAAACTATTTTATACATTTCAAAAGATTTATAAAAATTTAAAGCAATGCTTGACCACAGAAATATCCAAAAACTGCTCATCAGTCAGATTGGCTTTTTATATATCTGCACAAGTGGAAAAATTGATGCAAATTACTTGCGACAAAATCAAAATTTGTTCTTACAAATCTATTTTTTTGTATTGTTCCTACTTTAAGTTCGTTGATTGCAAATATGCACTTTTATCAAAAATTCGTTTGGGTTTGGGTTAGCTGGATATTTTGCTATGTATGTGCGTAATTTAATTACTTTTTTAGAATACGCTAGCCCATTTTTACTACTTTAGGCCGCTGTAGTCCCATTGTGCGCCGCCGCCGTAAAGCCTGTCGGCGTAAACCTCTAATATGTACAAAAATACAGACATATTTATGCGTTTGTCTTTTTGCGTGAATGAAAAAATTGATAGCAGAAATAACTATCTGTTTTAAGTTTACAAAAATGTTCTTTATAAATTAACATTTTTTGCTATATGTATAAACAATTTTCGGACATACTTTGTATGGAAAAAATGCGTAACACCGTCAACAAAAAAAAAGCCAAAAATCAGCGGTACGTCCTAGCTACATAAAATCTCCAACTAATTATACTAAAATTTATTGGACTACAAAGCTGCGTACCAAATTTGTTTTTAAAGATGCTGATTAAAAAATTAGAAAGTTTTATGAAATTTTTGCAGAATTTTCATAATTTTTGCACAATATCTGAAATTTGGATTTAGGTGCATACGTATATGGGTTTTGCTAAGTAACCAGCTACACTTTCATATAAAAAAATATTAAACTAAATAAAACTAAAGAAAAATAAAGAAAAATAACCAAAACCTTCAAAAATGTCGCGTCCCAGTTTAGGTATACATAGGTATTTGATTCGCTGTACGTATGTAACAACTTTTCATAGATAATAAATTCAATGGAAGGGGTGGAAGTGGGATAACGTGTTTCTATTAAGGCTGCGTTTCTTTATACATTCCGGATAATCGCATTTCACAGCCGGAATAAACAGAATGCTTTTGAAATATACGTTAACATATCATCAGGAACGTTCTAAAGAATAAGTAAACAAAAAAGTTTATTCCAAACGTTCAGAATGAATAAAGAAATTCAGCCTAAGTATCATCTGAAATTCATAAAAATTATAAACGTCGCGAAAATAGATCAACCGCGGGCAAAATTTGCTTAAGTGCATATGTACATATGTACATATTAATGTGCATAATTATGTAAAAAATGTAAAACATGAAACAAATGCAATTTTAATACGAAGATTGGCAGGTCTTCGTTTTTTATAAGCATGCAACTTCTTTAAGCACACATTTTGCCAGATGTTGCTAGCAAAACACATATCTGCTACTCAACATTTATTTCTGTGTTTCGGCCTCGGAATCTAACAGAATCATTGCGTTCCAAATGCCTCTGTCAAATTCCCTACTAGAAACATTTCAGAAAATAAAAATTCCATACCACAATGATTTCCACTGAATCGTTTGCACCTTCTCGTTCTAATAAGTTCTCTGATAAGGCCATTAAACTTGATGCGTTGTTTTCGGATTTAAACCGGTTTCATTGGAATTTTGCTGGCAGCTAGTAATTACTGACGAAAAACTCGTCTTCTTAGTACAAAATATCTTATATCTATTCTCCAGTGCATTTCTAAGTCACGCTCCTGTCCATGGTTTAATAAAGAAGTTAAATTAGAGATTAGAAAGCGTCATATTTCCTACAACGCCTGGAAAAAGAGGCCAACAGAGGAAAATTGGAACCTCTGCAAACGTGCCCGTAATTAGGTTCTTTTTAAAGTAAGCGCTCGAAAAATTTTATACTCACAAAATTATATGGAATTTCAAAGTAAACTATTTTATACATTTCAAAAGATTTATAAAAATTTAAAGCAATGCTTGACCACAGAAATATCCAAAAACTGCTCATCAGTCAGATTGGCTTTTTATATATCTGCACAAGTGGAAAAATTGATGCAAATTACTTGCGACAAAATCAAAATTTGTTCTTACAAATCTATTTTTTTGTATTGTTCCTACTTTAAGTTCGTTGATTGCAAATATGCACTTTTATCAAAAATTCGTTTGGGTTTGGGTTAGCTGGATATTTTGCTATGTATGTGCGTAATTTAATTACTTTTTCAGAATACGCTAGCCCATTTTTACTACTTTTGGCCGCTGTAGTCCCATTGTGCGCCGCCGCCGTAAAGCCTGTCGGCGTAAACCTCTAATACGTACAAAAATACAGACATATTTATGCGTTTGTCTTTTTGCGTGAATGAAAAAATTGATAGCAGAAATAACTATCTGTTTTAAGTTTACAAAAATGATCTTTATAAATTTACATTTTTTGCTATATGTATAAACAATTTTCGGACATACTTTGTATGGAAAAAATGCGTAACACCGTCAACAAAAAAAAAGCCAAAAATCAGCGGTACGTCCTAGCTACATAAAATCTCCAACTAATTATACTAAAATTTATTGGACTACAAAGCTGCGTACCAAATTTGTTTTTAAAGATGCTGATTAAAAAATTAGAAAGTTTTATGAAATTTTTGCAGAATTTTCATAATTTTTGCACAATATCTGAAATTTGGATTTAGGTGCATACGTATATGGGTTTTGCTAAGTAACCAGCTATACTTTCATATAAAAAAATATTAAACTAAATAAAACTAAAGAAAAATAACCAAAACCTGCAAAAATGTCGCGTCCCAGTTTAGGTATACATAGGTATTTGATTCGCTGTAGGTATGTAACAACTTTTCATAGATAATAAATTCAATGGAAGGGGTGGAAGTGGGATAACGTGTTTCTATTAAGGCTGCGTTTCTTTATACATTCCGGATAATCGCATTTCACAGCCGGAATAAACAGAATGCTTTTGAAATATACGTTAACATATCATCAGGAACGTTCTAAAGAATAAGTAAACAAAAAAGTTTATTCCAAACGTTCAGAATGAATAAAGAAATTCAGCCTAAGTATCATCTGAAATTCATAAAAATTATAAACGTCGCGAAAATAGATCAACCGCGGGCAAAATTTGCTTAAGTGCATATGTACATATGTACATATTAATGTGCATAATTATGTAAAAAATGTAAAACATGAAACAAAAGCAATTTTAATACGAAGATTGGCAGGTCTTCGTTTTTTATAAGCATGCAACTTCTTTAAGCACACATTTTGCCAGATGTTGCTAGCAAAACACATATCTGCTACTCAACATTTATTTCTGTGTTTCGGCCTCGGAATCTAACAGAATCATTGCGTTCCAAATGCCTCTGTTAAATTCCCTACTAGAAACATTTCAGAAAATAAAAATTCCATACCACAATGATTTCCACTGAATCGTTTGCACCTTCTCGTTCTAATAAGTTCTCTGATAAGGCCATTAAACTTGATGCGTTGTTTTCGGATTTAAACCGGTTTCATTGGAATTTTGCTGGCAGCTAGTAATTACTGACGAAAAACTCGTCTTCTTAGTACAAAATATCTTATATCTATTCTCCAGTGCATTTCTAAGTCACGCTCCTGTCCATGGTTTAATAAAGAAGTTAAATTAGAGATTAGAAAGCGTCATATTTCCTACAACGCCTGGAAAAAGAGGCCAACAGAGGAAAATTGGAACCTCTGCAAACGTGCCCGTAATTCGGCTACTATATCTGTTGCCTACTGAACAGCTTTGGGCAAATTTGCGTGCGATCGAGCTCAGAACTACCCTGCTCACTTGATCCCAATGAACGCAATAATTTTTTTGCTTCAAGTAGTTCCTTCTGACCAACACTTTCTCTCGAGATTTCAATTTAGTTCCTTTTGGGAGGAGGAAGCGGCCACTGGTAAGCAGTGTTGCCATTTTAGCCGTTTTCCGGCTAGATTTAGCCGATTGCGACAGCAAACAGCCGGAAAAAATTCGGTTTAGCCGGCAGCCGATTTGTTAGCCGTTTTGCAAAAAAAAATTAGCCATTTTTAGCCGATTTTGCTCTTCGCCTTATTTTATTAAAATTCAAATATACAAGTTTTTATTTTTACAAATTTAGTGCTCCAAAATCTATTAGAAATGGCTAGTCGTATCTCTGAGCAAATTTTCATGTCGGACTGTGTTATATAAAATTGAAAAACAATCAGATAGGGAGCCGATTTCAATAATTTTGGTTTTGAGCGAGTGACCTAAATACACATAAACAGAGACGCGTCATTTTAGTAGATTAAAAAGTTACAAGTTTTGCTGAAATTTTGCAGAATTTTCATAATTTTTACACCAAGTGTGAAATCTGTTTGTAGTATATGTTGTTTTTAAGTAATGAGCTACATATTCATAAAAAATAATAAATATTTAATAAACTAAAGAAAAATAGGCAAATCTTGCTTCAATTTTGCGTCCCAGTTTATATTTGGGAGAACGTAGCGGGGATTTTTTTCATAACAACTTTATATTCGAACGTTTGCTCAGGTGTACCCAGTTCTGGCAGTTTGGAAACGCGCAACACTTTTAATATTTTCATCCAACTTCACTAACTTCAAATTTTTTGTTTTTACTTTTTCAAGAAACAAAAATTTTTCTGCTAGTGAATCTGGTGGCATCATTTTAGTTAAATGTCAAAAACTTGTTAAAAGTGAAGTGGTCGGCAACAACAACGAATGTCAATAAATTAAACTACCTTCTGCTTTCACAGCTTTACGTGTTAATTTCTCAAAATATTGCCCTCCGACTAAGCAAAAGTGCCATACTTTCAGCTAATATAGCCATTTTGCGGGACAAAAAGCAAATTGTTTAATAGAAAAGAAAACGCCATAAGTTTGTAATTTACCTCTGTTTTTATATTTAAGTAATACAAACATGACTTCTGATGTAAAGCTTAGCTACGTATAATGACAGTTTCCTTTGTTAAACAAAAATAAAGTGGTGTACAGCTTAGCTACGTATAATCTTTATTAACCAAAAAAAATTCAATGGATTTACTAGTCTTTCTAATTGTAGTTTATGTATTTAAAAGAAATTTAATTCTAGTTGAAACATTTTAGCCGTTTTTAGCCGTTTTTTTGTCCAATCTAGCCGGTCGCCCTGAAAAGTTCTGGCAACACTGCTGGTAAGATGTGCAGATATGCAGTATTAAATCTAATGCTGTGGGTAATGACGAGCGTCCGATCAAGTTTGTCAAGTTAATCTTGCCTAACATTATCGTCTGCTTTACACACACATACTCAACCACTGTTTAACTACTACGTGCTTTCCATCCAAGTGGAAAGTTGCAAATGTCACACCAATAGCCAAAAAACTTGGTGCTTCTCTGATTTGTGAATTCAGACTCAGTATATTAACAGGACTTTCTAAGGTGCTTGAGATGCTTATAGCGCAACAAATATCTGACTTCATTCATAAAAATAAACTCCTAAACCCTCTGCAGAGTAGTTTCAGAGCTGCTCACTCATGTCCTACTGCTGTTGTTAAAGTCTTAGACGATATACGTCAGCCATTAGACCAAGGCCATTTAACACTACTTTGTCTCCTTAATTCTAAGGCTTTTGATTCTGTTAACCACAATTTTTTGTGTGAAAAACTAGCTAAGTATTTCAGCTTTAGCAAAACGGCAGTAAAACTCATAGAGAGCTATTTGAGGGACAAGTTTCAAAAGGTAAAAATCGTTCTAACCTCGTGCATATGTACTCTGGTGTTCCTCAGGGATCCATATTGGGCCCCCTATTGTTAAGCATTTTCATAAACGACATTTTCAGCACCTGCATTCATGCACGCTTACACGCCTATGCCGATGATGTGCTGGTGTATGTTTCTAATAAAATTGGATCGATTCAGGATATGTGTCAACAACTTAACGAGGACTTAAGCTCAATACTAGCATGGTTTACGGAGAATTTACTTTGCCTCAATGCTCAAAAATATTGTAGAATACCTATCGCTAAAGATAAAATTTTTTCGTCTTATTTATTGGTGCCAACCAGCTTAAATTAGTTGACAAAGCCAAGAATTTGGGTTTCGTTATTAACTTCAGACTTGCGTGTGATGATCATGTTAATGAAGTTGTAAGTAAAATATTTTTTTACTTTACGATGTCTTACAGTAACTTCATCTTATGTATCGGTAGCCACTAAGAAAAAGGTAATTACAAGTTTAATTATTCCTTATATCACGTACTTTGAAATCGTTTGTGCAAATTAGACGCTCATTCACTCCAAAATTTTAATATCGCCATTAACTCTGTCACAAGGTATGTATTTGGTTTAAAGAAATGCGATCATCTCTCATCTATGCGTAATTCTATACTTGGCTGTGATTTACAAAATTTCCTAAACTCGCTTAATTGCATTTTTATGTTCAAATTATTTATCACGAAGAGCCCGGTATATATGTACAAAAAAACTTAAGTTCTCCAAGAGTACACGTGTGCCAGGTCCTATTCTTCCGATATTTAACTATTTATGCACTTCAAGACTGTTTTTTATTAATGCGGTAAGGCTTTGGCACTCTCTTCCACTGTCCTTGAAGAACGCGTTGCACATAGGCAACTTCAAAAAACTCATTTTTAACTTTTTTTCTTCCAACCAAAAATAGTGGTTATAAGCTTACCTTTGTCTTATTTTAGAATATATGATTTGTAATTCAACATATACATTACCTTAATCTATATTGTAATATTAATTATTATCTGTACTTTTTATTTTATTTTTGTCATATGTTTGTATCATTGTGCAAGTAAAGATTACATCTTAATGCACTAATGTTTTCAACCTAGTTAATATGAAATAAATTAAGTTAAATTAAATTTCCTGATTTTTTAGGGAGTACAAGGAGTAGTGGTAAGCATTGCGCGCTTCCACTCCGCAACGCCTGGGTTCAAACCCTGGTCAAAGCAACATCGCAAAAATATAGAAAAAAGGTGTTTTCTTAACAGTGGTCGTCCCTCGGCAGGCAATGGCAAACCTCCGAGTGTATTTCTGCCATGAAAAACAGCTTCTCATAAAAATACAATCGCCGTTCGGAGTCGGCGTAAAACTGTAGGTCCCTCCGCTCTGTGTGACAACATCAAGGCCCACGCCACNCAAGGAGTATATTGCAATACAAAGGAGTACATTTACTCCCAAAAACAATACGTCTGGCAACCCTATAACCAGATTACAATGTAAAGTAAATTTTATAAGATAATTTAAGGCGAATTCAAAAGCTTGACTGCACATACAAAGGAAATAAAATTAATTTCATTTTTATGAATTAGAACAGAACACTTAATATTTATTTAAATTTCCGGTTGAAAAATCAAAGAAATGGTTCTTTCACGTATTACGAACAGCGTTCCCCTTTTGCATATATTTAAGCATTTAATTTTTCTTCGTTTTGCTAATTTTTTTGAATAAAATATTCAAAAAGGATTACTAGTTCAATTTTATTTTAGGATCCCATATAAAGTTCCAGGGAGTGTTGCTCTACGCAACTCCTGATGCGCGGTCGTCTCATTTTCAAACCTCCGAGTGTTCTTATGCCATGACATCGTTCCTCATAAAAACAATTTGCAGTTCGGAAGCGACCTTCTTAGGTCCCTTCATTTGCTTGACAAGATCACCATGCACATTATAGATACCATGATACAAAAATCGCTTTATGCATGCATTCAAAAAACTAGCGAAAGGGCAGCTAACTATTATAGAAGTATATGTTGAAGGCCTGAAATAATGTGTAGGTAATAGTCTTCAAATTAAGCACATATTAGACTATAAAATCCTTACTTTTGACGACAAAACTGAGCCTTATGGGTCGATGGGCAACGCCCATATTATGAATATTTTGAATAGCAACTACTTATGTATAGTTTTTTTTCGTAGGAGAGGGAAATGCTTATGGTCGGGGGCGCTAGTCTCTATACTACCTTCCCCGAGTGCGGGACTCCCATCGAAGCGTGTTGGACTACTCACTAAAACCCAAACTCTCACCGCCTACGCAAGAATACCGTATCGGGCACTGCAATTCTGCATGTCTTCACATGCAGGAGCGCGCTACTAGAGCCTCAAGGCTGCTCTTTTGTAGGGGCGTTTCATTTGGGTGTCCTTCTTAGACATCCGTCTTCTCGCTTGCAGCGGAGTAGGAATTTCACGTATCTTGCGACAGCTTCCCACTTGTCTGCACTGTCCAGTGTCCAGTCCCTAAGTTGATCAACCTATCGGCTTTCTTGAGTCTAATAGCCGTTCGCGCCGCGACAACTCTGCCTGCAACGTCGACAGGCGCTACGTTTAGCTAGTGTAGCCTTTTCCAGTGAGTTTCACCAGACTAGGGCCCCATAGAACATAATTGGCTTGACTACGGTCTCGTATAGCCAATAGACATCTATAGGGGAGATGCCCCATCTCTTACCAATAGCTCCCCTACTGCAATATAAGGCCACTGATGCCTTTCTTGCCCTTTCCTCGATGTTTGGTACCCACGACAACTTCCTGTCCAGGATCAAGCCCAAGTACTTGACCCTGTCAGACAGCTGTAAGCGCAGACCTCCAACCGAGGGAAGAGCAGAGGCGGGGATTTTATATTTTTTTGTGAATAAGACCAGCTCTGTCTTACTGGGGTTTACGGCAAGACCACTTTTGGCCGCCAAGTTAATAACTATGTTAATGTAACGCTGGGTCAGTTTATACAGAGTATTCAGGTATTTACCTTTGACTAGGAGCGCCACATCGTCTGCATAGGCAATTACCCGACAGCCGTGTCTTTCCAGCTCCACTAGTAGCTCATTCACCACGACGACCCAGAGGAGGGGTGAGAGAACCCCTCCCTGCGGGGTGCCCCTGCTCACCATGCGAGACAAGCAGGCGCTACCCCAGACGGCCATGACAGTTCTGTCACGCAGCAAGCTTTCGATGAGCCTAATGAGACTGACCTCAACCCCAAGCTTATCTAGCGACTTAACTAATGCGTCCGGCATGACATTATTAAAAGCCCCCTCGATATCGAGGAAGGCTCCTACGGCAAAGTCCTTGTGAGTGAAGGCTTCCTCTATACACCTCACAATTGTATGCAGAGCAGTATCGACCGACCGTCCTTTACAGTAAGCATGCTGAGCTCTAGACAGGCGATCCCGAGGAATCATGCTCCTTATGTGCATATCACCCAGCCTCTCCAACGTCTTCAGTAGAAACGATGAAAGACTGATTGGCCTAAAGTCCTTGGGGGCAACATGAGACCTCCTTCCGGCCTTCGGGATGAACACCACCTTGACGACCCTCCAGCCCAGGTACGGAATGTAACCGTATCTAACGCAGCTCACGTAGATTGGGGCCAACCAACGGTGCGACACCTCCGCCGCCTTTTGCAGCTGCGCAGGTATGATGCCATTATGTCCTGAGGATTTAAAGTGTTCGAACGAATTGATCGCCCATGCCAGGCGGCGCTCATCCAGGAGGTCAGACACAGCAGCACAGTCTCCGCACACTTCCCCTAAGGAGGTCTCCTCAGGGAAGGGATCGGAAGGAAAGTGAGTGTCCAGGAGCAGCCTAAGCGACTCCTCGCCACTCATAGTCCAGCGACCTGCCTCATCCCTCAAGTAACCAAGCGGAGCAGGACTCCTAGCGAGAATACGCCTAAATCTCGAAGATTCATGGCACCCTTCAACGTTTTCGCAGAAAGACCTCCATGAAATCTTTTTAGCCTTTCTTATTTCGGACTTGTAGATTCCTAGTCCAACCTTATAGAGTTACCAATCAGAAGACAACTTACTCCTACGCGCCCTATGGAAAAGTCGTCTGCTCGACGCTCTTAACTCAGAGAGCTCCACAGTCCACCAAAGGGGTTTCCCTCTACATTTCTGAAATCTCAGCGGACATGCGCTTTCAAGAGCTTCCCTGCACGCAGAGCTGAAAACTTCAACAAGCTCCTCCAGCGAGTCTACCGACTGCGCATCAGGGAGCACTCCGCGAAGGTTCCTGTTATACAGATCCCAGTTCGTGCTCCTCAGGTTCCTGAAGGGCTTGCTACGTGGACGCGTTTCGTCCAAAGAGAATTGAATATACCTATGATCCGAAAAAGAGTGTTCGCTCAGAACCCTCCAATCCGAGATCAGAGGTGCTGTCTCAGATGAAGCCAGTGTGAGGTCAAGAACCTCCTCCCTGGCAGCAGTTATAAACGTAGGAAAATTCCCCCTGTTACAGATATGTACGTTTCCACTTAGAATAAACTCAAAAAGTGACTCACCTGCGACGGCTGCCCCAAACTGACTGCCTCGAGTTCGCATCAGACCCCAAGATGACGCCAGCATGTAGGCGGATATGAGCCAGAGTTCTGCAGCCTCTCGTTCCAGCCTAATTGTAACCACATCCTCAGTGCTGAATTTATGCAAAATAAAAGCTTTTAGTTCACCTCTGATAAGCAAACAGGCCCTAGTTCTACCTAGGTTGTTCGCCGCTATCAGCTTGTAGTTCCTTGTTCTAATTCCAGAGATACCATTACTGCTCAGCCATGGCTCCTGTATCAGAACCACGTCAGCCCCACCTTGCTCAAGGTGGAGCAAAAGATTGGCGGATGCCGCCTTGGAATGTTGAAGATTAATCTGCAGAATCTTCATTACCCAGAATACCCTCCATGAGCGCTAGTTCCGCGCTCTCACCGCGGACATCGACTCCACCGAACAGCCTCTCGATACTGAAGACGGACGCCCCGGCAGAGGAGCCGCCCCCAATGCTCTCAGCATCCGATTGAGCCGAGTCTCCCAACTCCATGCTGGCGGAGTCAATGGCCTCTCTTCCTCCCTCCGAAGTAGCTGGTTTGGCTTCGGTCGGTAGAATCCGTAGAACCAGCTTCTCGAAGCCATAGTATATGACCCCCTTTGTATCGCCGAGAGCACCGAGGGACTCTGCATTAAGCAGTATCAGCGCTTGCCGATAAGATTCCTCGGTCCTCTCCAGTCAGATAACCCTCCAGTTATGCGTCGGGAGAGGAGGATTACAGTACCGAAGTATTCCTTCGATCCCCTCTGGAGAGGTAAGCTCAGTAGGGAGCCATACCCGAGCCCGTGGACGCATCGGAAGATCCGCCTTGTCCACGGCCACTAGATCGGCACCCTTCCAAACCTCCCCCACCAGGGAGACTGCCGACCGCTCATTGGCGCACCTCGTGAGCTTATGCAGCCCATGGTGCCAACCGGCACTCTCACACCTAGGTGGAGGCCCTGGATTCCCCTGACCACCCTCATAAATACCGCCGACATGGCGGCCGCCACACGCTTCCACTCTTCGTGAGTGATGGCGCCGTCTTCACTGCTGCGGTCCATGACCCCTAACTCCACTGAGCCGGCTGAGTCGGCCTCCGGTGATCTCTGCCGCTTCATAGTCGACAGCGCATTCGCGCCATCGGCTACCTTCCCCTGGGCGGATGTCGCAGCCTCCGCATCGCCGACCACCTTTTTGGCCCACTCGAGCGTTCGGGCATGCTGATTTGACCAGCACACTGATCGCCGTAGCGTTCCAAAATTTTGGCGGCCATGCGACGGTCCGAGCGATCCTTTCTCGCCGCGGTGGCGCGCCGTTTAGGCCTTCCCTGAAGTGTCCGATCTGAGGTCCTCGAAGCTCCAAAGACACGCGGCGAGAGACCCTTGCTGGTGCTGGCGATTCCGCCACGCACCGTACCCCCAGATGCTCCGTGCGATTTCGCACAGGCACTACCCACTACCGGCAGAATTCCGCGGCCTTTAGTACCAGAAGAGCTGGCTTCGACCCCCCTGGGGCACCGGCCGGGAAGGCCCTGCTTAAGCCCTTAACGCAGGGCGATTTCGCCTCTGCAGGGCCAGAAATCCCTCCCGGGACAGAGGCAGCTATGGGTGTCGACTTCGACCCACCGCTGCTCGAAGC
>NW_016160167.1:0-519 GCF_001687245.7 Rhagoletis zephyria | reverse complement strand
CAGTTTCGATCCATCCGTAAAGAAGTTCACCGCACCCCTCCTCCAGAAGTCCCGCCCGGCCCACTCATCCCTTGAGGGAAAATGGACAGAAAAGAAGCTCCTAGGAGCCGTAACGGTGGTGCAGTAATCTGTACGATCGGGGATGAAGTCGAAACCTCCTAGAACTCCAGAGTGTCCAGTCCCTAAGTTGATCAACTTATAGGTTTCCTTGAGTCTAATAGCCGTTCGCGCCGCGACAACTCTGCCTGCAACGTCGACAGGCGCTACGTTTAGCATTGCGTTCAGTGCTAGTGTGGGGGCGGTTCGCAGTGCCCCACGAATACCAATTAAAGCAGCCCGTTGTACGCGCTCCAGCTGCCTAGCTAGTGTAGCCTTTTCCAGTGAGTTCCACCAGACTAGGGCCCCATAGAACATAATTGGCTTGACTACGGTCTCGTATAGCCAATAGACAACTTTAGTGGAGATGCCCTATCTCTTACCAATAGCTCCCCTACTGCAATATAAGGCCACTGATGCCTT
>NW_016160166.1:38399-69161 GCF_001687245.7 Rhagoletis zephyria | reverse complement strand
TCTGATAAATGGGGGAAATATGTTATTGATTTAAAAGTTATAGGCTTTTGTAGTATTCGTTGATGGTTTGCTAATTTAGATCTTCTTACTAATGTTTTTATTATGTGCTCCGGAAAAACATTGTTTTTTGATCATATTTTTATTTCATTCTCCATCTCTTTATGGTACGTTTCATCTGATATTTGTAGCATTCGTCGTATACAGCTCATTGCTGTATTCATTATCATCGTCTTGGGGTGTTTAGAATGGAAGTTGATGATTCGTCCTGACAAGAAGCCAACAGTAGCACTTTAACTTAAGTTGGTTTCCTCTTTTGATTATAATGGAGTCAAGATAAGGTAAAATTCCGTCCTCTTCTAGTTCTATTGTGAATTTAATATTTCTGGCAAAAGAATTTAGTGCGTCAAGTGTGTTTTGTATTTCATTTTCATGTATTATAGCAACAAATAAGTCATCAACATATTTTGAGAGCAATCTCGGAGTTCGTCGCAATTTCTTGATCGTGCTGTCCAAAAGTTCTTCCATTATTATATCTGCGATGACTGGGGAGTCAGGGGATCCCATCTGCATACCTTTTAATTATGTGTATATCGTGTCATTAAAGTTGAAATACCTATTTTCTTGTATACAAAATTTTACTATTTCCATGAATATTTGTTTTGGTATCTTTGTGTGTTCTTTTATCATTGTCCATTTTTCTCGTATTACGTCAAGTGCTAGTTGTATTGGTATGCTCGGAAAAAGTGAGACTGCGTCAAAAGAAACTATTTTTTCATCGTCACAAATAAATGTATTGTTTATCCTTTCCTTGAACTCCAATGTATTCTTTATATTGTATGCTGAGTTCGCCGTTACGTTTTTTAATATTTCTACAATATATTTACATAGATTGTAAGACGGCGATCCAATGGATGAACATATCGGTCTTAGAGGTGTTCCCCCTTTATGTATTTTTGGGAGTCCATGAATTCTTGCGGGTAAGGCCGTGTTTTAGGTTAGTTTGTTCCTTTCGGCCTTTGAAACAAACCCCATTTTAAAAAGTTTATCCACTAAACTGTTGTTTTTGTTTTGTAATCTAGATGTGGGATCCTGCCTTTGAATTCTGTATGTGGTTAAGTCATCTAATATATTTTACATTTTATTATTATAACCGTCCGTTTCCATTGCCACAGTTTTGTTTCCCTTGCCAGATGTTAGAATTTGAATATTGTCGTTTTTCTGAGAAATTTTCGTGTTCGCTCCACTGTGTCTAATATTGCACAATCCATTGCACTTTGCCTATTTGTTGTTGTGTGGTCTTTTATTAATAACGAGAATTTGGTACGCGCCTCCTCTTGTTGTCGTTGTCTTTTAGCGTCTGTATCATGTCCTCCCCATCAGCAATATATTGAAAAATAGGAAATCTCTTATTCTCGACGGGTAGTGCGAACTTTGGTCTCTTCTACAGCAACGCTTTTATGTCTGGCGGGAACTCCACTTTGGTTTTGTTTACAAACCAATCTTCTTGTTTATGGTTGTCGACAAATATGTTATTACGTTTGTTGCGCAGTCCCTCAAGCTTCAGTTCTTGTCGCCCCTTCAGTATTGTTGTTGGTTTATTTGCGACATTTCTCTCACTCTCTAAAAATGCTTGCAAGTCATCTGTGCTTAGCTGTTTACTTAATTCTGTTGTTATTTCTTCCATCTGCTGTTTTCGTCTTCTTAATATGTTGTGTTTATGTTTAATAAGCAGGCTTAATATTTTTGTGTGAAAGTAATGTGTATGTCTGGCTAAAGTACTGTCTATGTTAGGATGTGGGTCACAGTCGAATACAAACAATTTATTACATCTAATCGAATTTTTGATAAAGTTTGGAATAAGTTTGGTTTTTCTGCATTTTAAAAGGAATTTTATACTAGCTTTTAGTTCTACCAGTTTTTTGGATGTAGCTTGAAATTTGTTGATTACTGCCTTTGAGTTGTCATAGTTGTTCTTTATTTTCGCATACCCCATTTTGTTGCTATATGCTTACGGCGCACAGTGTTTCGACTATATGGAGGCAGGTAGAAAAAAGTCATGGTGACAGTTAGTAAAAAAAACCGGTTTGACTTAGAGAGGGAATAGTAAAAGTCATAAGTACCAAATTTTACATTATTTACTCACCCCCCTTCTTCACGAACGATACATTTCCAAAAAAAATACGGGAATGGGCGCGATACCGACTAATCAGTTTAGTTGCATTTGGCGCTGAACCCATTACAGAAAGTGTTTCTTTTTCAATTAATTATCTAAATGTCGTGTAATATTCAGGTGAAGGTATTTATCATTTATTTGGTATTTACCTATTTTCTTACCAAAAAATTTACTTTGAAATGTAGATGCTAAAGATTATTAGTAAAAAAAAGAGTGAGTACCGGTCCGTCAGGTCTTGAAATTAGACTAATATTTTAGAGAATTTTATGTAGTTTTCGAATATATAATTTGATCTTTGCGCGCGACTTTGCAAATATATGTAATTTTTGATTTTCTTAATTTTTGATTTTCAGCTTCTTTTTGCATAATTTAGCGAAAAGAATTTTTCAAGCAATGAAAAAATCTCACCAGATATTAAAAAAAAGCGAGTATTGACACCTAAGTCATTTTATTGTATAACCTTTGTTTTCTGAGAGTGGAAAGCAGGAAACAAAAATTACCCAAAATTCCATCACATTTAATGACTGGGCCCACATTTTTTGTGAGTTTTGAACGTTATAGTAATCCAATCTTCCCCATATTTTATATTTAGGTTTTTCTAATAAAATAAAGACTACAAACTAAATTTCATCGAAATCGGATGAGATTTAATGTTTCCGCCCACAAAAGTAGAGGGCGTGGCAATTATTCCATCTTTACAAAATTTCATAATTCTCTATTTCTAAGTAAAACTAGAGCACATGTCAAGTTTCAGGGAAATCGGTGCAGGTGTATGTACTATTATTTCCATCTGCCTCCATATAGTCGAAACACTGTGCGGCGTGCCTTCCGTTTTTGTATGATGATGGCTTTGTCGACCTTTTTATTTCTTAACTGTTAATTCTGCCGGCTCGAGGTCAAATGGTTATAGGAAATTTTTTGAATCAAAACACAGGATTTTAATTATTTTTTTTCGATATATTTCGGTTACGCTTCGGTAACCGTCCTCAGGACAACTATTGACAAACATGTAAAACATAAAAATATACATACATAAATACAAATTTCAAAACAATAATTAAAACACGAAATGCATACATACATTAATTTACACGTCTGCACTGTTTGACGTGGAGTTTGATTAGGGATGCAAACGATGCATCGATATTTTTGAAACATCGATAATATCGGTTCAAAGTTCGATGTTTGCCATCGATGTTTACAATTTCCTAAAATCGCTAAATTGACGATACATCGATGCCAGTTTCAGCGATGTTTTAACATCGACTTTAGTGTGATTCAGACTTGAATTCAACTTTCGATATTAAAAATGCGTACATAATCATTAAAAAAGGATCGGGTTCCCGTTGAAATTTCAACGAAATTGGGGCTTGGATCTTTAGGCTCAAGGAAGGCAAAGGAATGGTAAATAAATACAGGGAAATACATCCATATGTAAGTATTTTTCTAATTGAATTACAGAGAGTATGAATTAAAAAGTATTAAATTTTTCTTTCAATGTGACTACAACCTAACAAATTTGGAAACCATCGATATATCGATGTTTTTCTGGCGATGTATTTTAGCATCGATGTTCATTTGTCCGATGCATCGAAACATCGATGTATCGGTGTTACTCCCCAAAATTTGCATCCCTAAGTTTGATACTGTCGATTTGTTTGTAAGCAAGTGTCTGTACAAGTGAGCGCAGTTGTCAGTGTCCGTTTTGTAGTTCAGTCGTATGCAGTGTTGCCATCTTTTGATTTTCAAAAAGCACCAAAAACTTGGACAAAAAGCGTTTTACCACACTAAAAGCACCAAATTTTTTTGAATCAAGGGATGCTTTTTACATGACATACATAATACCATGCACAAATAAAATGCACATTAAAACTGGTATATCTCGAAAGAAAAATCGAATCGCAACAAACGAAAATGATGCCCTAATTAGAAATGAGCAAATAATTTGATGTTTTCATTATATAACCTCAAATATGGCTAAAAACTGTGTTTTTGGCACTTTGAGGTTAGGATATCTTAAAAGTCTAGTGCTAGAGCAATTGTGAGTCCAGATTTGGATTCAGCCCCAAGAAGCGATGTGTTTTACTCAGGTGGTAAAAAAAAATAAATCTGTACAAATAATTAGAAAAGAAAAAAATAAATACTTAACTTACTTGCGTACTAGCATTTTCAACGCGAATAGAATTTAACAAGGTGGGTTTGCAACTTCAGCCTTTTATCAATCATGGTTGTATTTTAGTCCATTTAAATCTGTAGATTCTTATAAATTCAGTGCTGCCAGAGCTTTAAATATTGCAAATTATTTCAGGTTTTAACTATCTCGAAGTAATTTTAGTTCAGGAAAAAGCACTGAAAAAGGCACTAGGCACTAAATAATTTTTTTTTGGCGTTTTAATTTTCAAAAAGCACTAAATCTAGTGCTTAAAGCACCAAGTTGGCAACTATGGTCGAATGTTTGTCGGTGTTTTAATTATGTGGAGCATTTCTAAGATACAGCCAGTGTTGCCAGGTCTTAGGCATGAGAAAACGTCCCTCTTGGTCTGAAAAAACGTCATTTCCTACCCAAAAACGTCTTTTTTAAATGTATGTACACAGAATTTTTCTTATTAAAGTTTAATTGTATACAAAGGTACATAAGTATATATGTATGTAAGGTATGTATATTAAAATGTTATTTCGATAGAGCACATTTAAAATTCATTGTAAACTAGTTTGAGATCGTTAATATAAAAATCATTTTATACATACACTTGTGCTCAGCTGATTAAGTCATCAATATTTTGATCGATTGTGGCTGTTTTCCTTTTGTTTATTTAATGTTTATTATTTTCCCATAAAAGCTTAGCTCATTATATAACAAACAAAATATAAATCCACATTTCAAACTTTGTGCAAAAATTATAAAAAATCTGCAAAGTTTCAGCTAGATTTTCAACTTTTTATGCGGATTTTTAAGAATTTTTTTAAGTATGCAGCTTGATAGCCAATTATTTTCCAGGGTAATAATGAGCAAGTTTTAAGTTGCTAAAGAATCGCGTTGATTTTTAATATTTTTTTCTCTTGTAGACATTTTTTTAGGTGGAACATTTGGTAAGAAGGAACATAGCAATATTTCAGCCTTTTTCGCGTTCATTACATTTCGACTGCTGAGTGGAAGATCGACCTGTCTCGGCAACCAGTTCGAAAACGCCCTATCTCAAAAAAAATTTCAAGAACGCCCTATTTCAGAATTTTATAGAAAAACACTCTATCTCAGAATTTGGTTGAAGAACGCCCTATTTCAGAATTGGATTAAAAAATGCCCTATCTTACTTCAAAATATTTTGAAAATGTGCTGATGTAGGGCGTTTTTGAATCGGCAGCTGAGATAGGGCGTTTTTGAAACGAATTCTGAAATAGAGCGTTTGCAATCAAATTCTCAAATAGGACGTATTTGAAAAGTTTTTTGAGATAGGGCGTTTTCGAACTGGTTGCCGAGATAGGTCGATCTTCCACTCAGCAGTCGATTTTCAATGAAGTCTTAAAAAAGTCGCCTACTTTTTTTTGACTTTTTATGCTGCTACAGCTTTTTTGGTGCTTTTGCGAGCGTGCGTGTTGCAATAGATCATCTCTTCCTGATTTGGCTTTTAATGTGCAATTGCAAACATTGCAATAAGCCTCCTAACCTCAAGTGTTTACAAAACCAGCCTTTGAACGCGGGATCCTTGTCCAAGAATCGAAAATATACGCATACGCTTAGTTTGCATCGTATTTAAGTCATTTGTGTTCAAAGGGTAAATATCTTTTGAATAAGCTGCTGCAAAAAACAAAGCTTGTAAAGATTTATTAAGAAAATAATTCAAAATCAGTTCTACTTACAAGATTTAGTAACAGAGAAAAATCACTGGGAAGTTCAAAAACGTCATTTTTTGCACAAAAAACGTCCGAACATCAACAAGATACAAAAAACGTCCAAATGACGTTAAAAACGTCAACCTGGCAACGCTGGATACAGCGCTTGTTATAGTGTTGCTCTTGTTGGAGAATCGTGGTTTCGTCGAAGTTCGGAGAGTGACCGCTCGCAGCACAGTGGGCCATGAGGGCTGTTTTTGGAAATTTACATTCTGGCATTGTTTGAAATCAAATTTATGTTGTGATAGTCTTGTTTTTAATTTAGATTTCGTTGTGCCTACATATACGCTGTGACAAGACTCGTTGCTGCCACCGTTGCAAGGGATTTTATAAATTACGTTGCTTTTATCAGTTTTGGGTATTTTAGATTTGGTCCTGTTAAATATGTTTTTTAATGGTTTTGTTGGCTCCAACAAGAGCAACACTATAACAAGCGCTTTATCTTAGAAATGCTCCAAATAATTAACACACCGACAAACATACGACTGAACTACAAAATGGACACTGAAAATTGCGCTCACTTGTACAGACACTTGCTTACAAACAAATCGACAGTACCAAACTCCACGTCAAACAGTGCAGACGTGTAAATTAATGTATGTATGCATTTTGTGTTTTAATTATTGTTTTGAAATTTGTATTTATGTATGTATATTTTTATGTTTTACATGTTTGTCAATAGTTGCCCTGAGGACGGTTACCGAAGCGTTACCGAAATATATCGGAAAAAAATTTAAATCCTGTTTTTTCATTCAAAAAATTTCCTAAAACCATTTGACCTCGAGCCGGCAGAATTAACAATTAAGAAATAAAAAGGTCGCCAAAACCATCATCACAAAAAAAAATATGGTTTTGCGAAAGTCGAGTGTTTAGATTTTTTGTCATTTTGTTAATTTTTAAGTTTTTAAAATTTTCAAATTTGTAATGTAAGAGCATAAAAGATATTATTGAAATCAAAAAACAGAATGTATATATGAATTATATATGGCGCTAAAAAAATTCTTACGACTTTCGAGGCGTTTTAGCGGGCCTCAAACCTATTGGAAAAAGCTCTCTTTTATCTAGTAACCACAAACAAATTTTCAAGAAAACTAAAAATTACGTTTTTGAAAAAATTTAGTCTCTGATTTTTCCAAAACACGGCCGCCATTTTGTTATTTTAAAAACTTTTTCAAATTCAAGTATGCAAATATAGAGCACAAAAAACACTTCTACAATCAAAAAACTGAGTAAAAAATATTGATTTTTTAAAAAACTAGAAAGATCTTAAAAAATTTTCTGCCGTTTTGATGCTCTTAACTCAGTGAATTTTTATTTTTTGCGAAACAAAAAATATACAGTGACAAACAAAAGTATTGGCACAGTTAATATTCGCAATATAGCACGGACTGAAGAGATGATGTTGCACATTCCCACGACAGCCGGTTCTACGTATCGAAATGACTCGGGTTTTACCCGACCAAGGGTTGTTGTTTCGGCGATCTAACCCCGTTTAGGTCAGCGAAGTATCTCACTAGTTGTTCGTCCATAGGGCTACATTTGCTACGTGTTCTGCTCAGGGCTGGCATCGAGTCAAACCCAGGGCCAGAAACCTACACCTGCCGTGTATGGCAGAGACGACTACACCACAACTCCACCTCAGTGAGGTGCAATGCTTGGGACGGGTGAAGTCACCTCAGAGTCTACTCAGGACTACGGACCCATCGGCAGTGGACCACATCATTTGTGACCCTCTGCTGCTCAAACAGAGCAGCCTTCACGGCTAACCTAGTCCACCTGAGCAGCTCAACACAAACACCACAGCACCACAACACAACACAAGAGACCACACCACAACGACGACAGACCATACAACAGACACAACCGCACCTCCAACCACACGCCGCTGCCAACAACTCGTGGTTCCTCCTACAATCTGCACGGAGCTGGATTCTGTAACTTTGACTTTTCAAGTGTACACTGAAAATCGTGTACACTGTCACTTTGCGATTCAGCAGGTGTGTGAATGAGTTTTAACTGTCAAAACTGTGTACACTTCCGTTTCAAGAAACTCACCGCATTTTATTCGGTGAGTTTTGCTTTTCCGGTTGCTCACTTTCAAATAAAATTTGTGAAAAGTGGAAATGAAAGCAAAAAAAGCCTCTAATGAACAAAATAAAGCTATTTAATCTATATATATAAAATAATAGCCGTTTTCGTTGTTCGGAGTTAACTCAAAAACTACAGCATAGATTTCAGTCAAATTTTCAGAGGTTATACCTTGCATATATGGTCCTATTATAGGCTACCAGAAAACAGGTGGCGCTGGGGTCGAGTTATTTAGAAAAGTCGTATTTATTGACCGATTCCGTTCAAATTCAAAACAGATGCTACCTCCATGATGAGAAATACGTATGCGAAAAATAGACCCGCTATGTGTCGCTGGAGTCGAGTTATTTATAAAAATCGTATTTATGAACCGATTTCATTTAAATTCAAAATGTAAGCTACCAGCATGATGGAAAATACGCTTACCAAAAGATTACCCGTTAGGTGGCGCGAGAGTCGAGTTATTTATAAAAGTCGTATTTATGAACCGATTTCGTTCAAATTCAAAGTATAAGCTACCTGCATGAAGAAAAAAGCATTTACGAAAAATGGACCCGATAAAAGCTCTATTTATGAACCGATTTTTATACCCGAGCGCACTTGTGCACAAGGGTATATTAATTTGGTTCACATAACGGTTGGTTGTAACAGCTNGGGTTGTTGTTTCGGCGATCTAACCCCGTTTAGGTCAGCGAAGTATCTCACTAGTTGTTCGTCCATAGGGCTACATTTGCTACGTGTTCTGCTCAGGGCTGGCATCGAGTCAAACCCAGGGCCAGAAACCTACACCTGCCGTGTATGGCAGAGACGACTACACCACAACTCCACCTCAGTGAGGTGCAATGCTTGGGACGGGTGAAGTCACCTCAGAGTCTACTCAGGACTACGGACCCATCGGCAGTGGACCACATCATTTGTGACCCTCTGCTGCTCAAACAGAGCAGCCTTCACGGCTAACCTAGTCCACCTGAGCAGCTCAACACAAACACCACAGCACCACAACACAACACAAGAGACCACACCACAACGACGACAGACCATACAACAGACACAACCGCACCTCCAACCACACGCCGCTGCCAACAACTCGTGGTTCCTCCTACAATCTGCACGGAGCTGGATTCTGTAACTTTGACTTTTCAAGTGTACACTGAAAATCGTGTACACTGTCACTTTGCGATTCAGCAGGTGTGTGAATGAGTTTTAACTGTCAAAACTGTGTACACTTCCGTTTCAAGAAACTCACCGCATTTTATTCGGTGAGTTTTGCTTTTCCGGTTGCTCACTTTCAAATAAAATTTGTGAAAAGTGGAAATGAAAGCAAAAAAAGCCTCTAATGAACAAAATAAAGCTATTTAATCTATATATATAAAATAATAGCCGTTTTCGTTGTTCGGAGTTAACTCAAAAACTACAGCATAGATTTCAGTCAAATTTTCAGAGGTTATACCTTGCATATATGGTCCTATTATAGGCTACCAGAAAACAGGTGGCGCTGGGGTCGAGTTATTTAGAAAAGTCGTATTTATTGACCGATTCCGTTCAAATTCAAAACAGATGCTACCTCCATGATGAGAAATACGTATGCGAAAAATAGACCCGCTATGTGTCGCTGGAGTCGAGTTATTTATAAAAATCGTATTTATGAACCGATTTCATTTAAATTCAAAATGTAAGCTACCAGCATGATGGAAAATACGCTTACCAAAAGATTACCCGTTAGGTGGCGCGAGAGTCGAGTTATTTATAAAAGTCGTATTTATGAACCGATTTCGTTCAAATTCAAAGTATAAGCTACCTGCATGAAGAAAAAAGCATTTACGAAAAATGGACCCGATAAAAGCTCTATTTATGAACCGATTTTTATACCCGAGCGCACTTGTGCACAAGGGTATATTAATTTGGTTCACATAACGGTTGGTTGTAACAGCTAAAACGAATCAAGATAGATATAGACAAATGTATACATAAATGCTCAGAATGAATAGAGAAATCGATTAAGCCATGTCTGTCTGTCCGTCCGTCTGTCCGTCCGTCCGTGTACACGATAACTCGAGCAAAAATTGATTCTGTTAATCCAAGGTAGGTTGGTATTGATAATGGGCGAAATCAGAAATACGAAAACTGCGATATTTTAGTAACTACCGACGATTATTCACTCAAAATTGATATTTACAACAATTTCTAGGCGAAAAATAAGAATATTATAAATTTTNAGAGTCGAGTTATTTATAAAAGTCGTATTTATGAACCGATTTCGTTCAAATTCAAAGTATAAGCTACCTGCATGAAGAAAAAAGCATTTACGAAAAATGGACCCGATAAAAGCTCTATTTATGAACCGATTTTTATACCCGAGCGCACTTGTGCACAAGGGTATATTAATTTGGTTCACATAACGGTTGGTTGTAACAGCTAAAACGAATCAAGATAGATATAGACAAATGTATACATAAATGCTCAGAATGAATAGAGAAATCGATTAAGCCATGTCTGTCTGTCCGTCCGTCTGTCCGTCCGTCCGTGTACACGATAACTCGAGCAAAAATTGATTCTGTTAATCCAAGGTAGGTTGGTATTGATAATGGGCGAAATCGGAAATACGAAAACTGCGATATTTTAGTAACTACTGAAGATAATTCACTCAAAATTGATATTTACAATAATTTTTAGACGAAAAATAAGAATATTATAAATTTTTGGAAAATGGGCGTAGCCACGCCCACTTATGGTTACATGTGTATATCTTGGTAACCGCTGCACCAATTTCTTCCAAACTTGGCACGGTTGTTGGCCTTGGTACAGCATACTAAATGGCCGAAAATTTAAAAACTCGGACAATAACCACGCCCAGATCCCGTATAACGGTAATTTAGAGAAATACAAAATCTTCGATAAATCAGTAAATATTAAAGCTAACTTATTCAAAATTGATGCTCGCAACAATTCTTTACCAAGAAATACGTTTATGGTTAAATTTTGGAAAATGGGCGTAGCACCGCCCACTTATGACCACATATATGTATATCGGTAACCGTTATCAATTTGTACCAAACTCGGTATTTTTGTTGTGCTTGCCACATAAAAGCAAAACGTTGAAAATTATTGAAATCGGACTAAAAATACGGCCGCTTTTCATATAACGGTAAATTTCATAAATGCTTGAAACTGCAATATTTCGAAATTTAAGGACGCTAATTTACTCAAAATTTATACACCCCGGCTTACCATCTAGCGGTAGGTTTCGGAAAGGTGAAAAAACATATATTTAATACTTGCGCCGGGTATTTAATGTTCGGCTCCACCCGAACTTAGACTTTCTTACTTGTTTTTAATGCAATTCGAAACGTTTATTACTTTCATGATGATTTTTTTTTTTTTCATTCAAAACATATATGTACATACATACATAAAATGATAGCCGTTTTTGTTGTTCGGACTAAACTCAAAAACCAGTCAAATCATAGCCTACTAGACAACACGCTGGTGGCGCTGGAGTATAGTCACTTATAAAAGTCGTATTTATTAACCGATTTCGTTCAAATTCGTAAAATGAGCTACCCGTATGATGAAAAATTCGTTTCCTAAAAATGAACCTGCTTTGGCCCTATATTCATCTTAGACGAATTTACTTTGCATATGGGTAAATGGAGGATTCATTTAAGTATGCATGAAAAGACCGCAACATTGTGTAAGCGCACCTTTGCCTGACGCCCTCATACACCTTAAATGCGATCTTGCACCTACCTCCGATTGACGAAATTGCTCGGGACGGTCGTTAGTACAGCAGTAAGACTCAAAAAAACCAGTTCATAAATATTAAGGTAAATTGTAAAAGTGACAAATTGACAAGGAAAGATTCGACCACGTCCGTAAAAAAGGAACACGGTAGGTATGTATATCAATGGCTTCATTTGAACGATACTTAAGAGATCACACGACTAATTTAGTCAATGTACGGGAAATCTTTTCATCTTGTGGGACAGCGAGGATTCTTGGTCCTCCTATAACTGAAAACGCTCTTGTGCTCTTGAGTTTACTTATAACTTTACTTTTATTGGCTTAAATGGTACATCGGACCAATGCTGAAGTTGCAAGATCATAGAAGAATATTAGGCATGCTTGGCAGAGATCTCACAGGTGGAAATAAGACCACCGATAAAACTCATGACATCGAAAGGGAGTATTCCATATGGTATCACAGCGCTACTATTCTTGGCCTATGTGTGAAGAGGATTCTGCTCTTTATTCGTTTCAATTTAAACTAAAAATGTTTACTTTGCAGACCGCTTTTGCTTTTAAACACTATTTTTGTATTGGCCAACGCAAAAGATCTTATTAGGCGCAGCGAAGCAAGCGGGCATTGGCTAGTAGAATATATGAAAAATAATATTGAGTGTGCGAATGATAAGTGTAATATTTATAAAAATGTGTTTTATTTATACAAATTCGTATGTTCTGGATTTGAATCGGTTTATGGTGCACATTTAAGGGCTCAGAAGTGGGGTGATCCTGCTGCGACCCTTAACAGCTTAGGAGGTGCTGTAAAAGATGCTGCCAAATGGCGCAAGTATTGTTTATACCAAAAGTAGGTAAGTAATTATAATTTTTACAACGTCTTAAAATGTTTTGTTTTCTACAGAAATCATGCCAGAGAGAGGGAGGTGCCACGAAGGTCAACGCTGGAGAAAAGTGGACGCAATGGACTTGGACGTTTAAAGGAAGCGTCCGATTTCGAAAAAAGGCTGCTTCAACTCATGGCCCCAGTAGTCGTCACAGGAAACGACAACGTTCCTGAAATGCTAAATGTGACGGTAATATGAATACTTTAAGACTACTGTAGTAAAAACCCACACATCGTTACCCAATAATGGAAAGGCCCTAACTAATTTTACTTTGTACAAGAACCGATGCATTACTAACCAAGCAAATGATTTGATTGAATATAAAAACAACTCTACACATCGGCGTAGCCAGAATGAAATTTAGGGGGGGGCTCGACCCTATTAAGCAGGTATTTCAGGGTACTATTTTATATATTTATAAGGAAAATTTGAAAGTTAGGGGAGGGGGCGGCTCGAGCACCCCCCTGCCCCTACCTGGCTACGCCCATGACTACATTAATAAGATAGTTTAAGAGTTTAAAATAAACCAGTGTTTTCAAGAAATACGAAACTAAAGAATTTAAGTTTTGTTAAGTACGCTGTAAAGAAACAAAAACATTAGAATGGACCTTTTTATTAAGGAAAAAATGCGTAGTTTGCAACCAAATGTTTTTTAACAACAACAACGATAAAGGCAGCTTGAGTTTTTAGAGAATCATAGTGACGCAATCAATACCGGGCAGGTATTACCCTTAGCGGAGCCACAAAAACCACTTCCACTTCCATCTCCTCCGCATTCATCAACGGTGATTCGATCATCGTCGATGAGAAAAAGGAAACACGACTCAAATTCCTTTGAAGCTGAATATTTGGAAATAGAGCTAAAGTTAAAAATAATGGAGGAAATCAACATGTTGCTGAAAGACAAAATGAATTGGAGAAGGAGAAGCTTAGAGCTGAAATAGAACGGAGGAATAAAAAATATAACTAGAATTAAGAATAATAAAAATTACGGAGATGCAAGCCACATCTCTTCGCAATTAAGAAAGTGTTTATAAGCAATTAATAATAATTACACCGGTCAAAAAAAGTAATCGACATATTATATTATTTTAAATATTCAAAATGTTTTTATGTAAAATACGTTTCGATAATTTCTATTTAAAATATAGTTCATTCTATAACAAAGACTATACAAATCAAAGTTTTAAACTTTGTCCACAATTTTGAAATTTGTTCAACTTTTTCAGAATTTTATATAAAGTTTGAAGCATTAATTCACATGGTTTTCGTTATAGAATGAACTATATTTTAAACGAGAATTAACAATAAATATTTAACATAAAAAACATTGTAAATGTTGTGTAAAACATGACTTGTCAATTAATTTTTTTGACCGGTGTACAGTGAGTCTTACTCAGAACTAAATAGTGAGGTTTTTGCAATAATATTGGAAATTTTTGTTTCATTCTGAATTCCTTTTTCGTGAATTTTTTATAAAGTAATCTAAATAGCATACTTCGTGCAAAAATTAGGAAAAATCACAATTTCATCAAAATTGCTTACTTTTAAATAAGAATTTCTAGGAAAAATTTGGTGTACGGACTTCTAGCTTACTAAATTTTAATACAATAGAGTGCAACTGGCGGTGCTGTGATTTTCTTATATGTATATATACAAATTTTCCAGCATACTTTATATAGAAGAAAATCACTTTATTATATCAAAATTTAGCAGGCTACAAGTCTGTACCAAATTTTTTCCTAGATGTTCTAATTTAAAAGTTAGTAATTTTGATGAAACTTTGTTGATTTTTCCTTGATTTGCACAAATAATGCAGTTGAGATTTATATGGTTTTTGTTACATGATTAGCTATACTTAAAAAAAAATACGAAAGAGGAATTCAGAATGATAAAACATTGGCAATATTATTGTAAAAACCTCACTGTTTTATTTGGTTATGACTCACTGTACATATCTGTCAATGACAAACATACTTACCCTATTATTTCTATTATTTATAAAATTTGTTTTAATTTTAGTTTAAGAGTAGGTTTAATTCCTTAAGATTGTTCACATAAAATGACTGAATAGACGATTTTCGTATAAAGTGGGTGACATATTAATAAGGTTACAACATATTGATAAGTTTTGACTATTTACTTTATTTCAAATTAATTTTAATATTTATAAAAATATATAGATTTTATAAAAATATATTTATTCTTTAACAAAACCCGTATAAAACTAAGTTTAAAACTTAATGCAATATTTAAAATCAATGAAATTTAAAAAAAAAACAAGCTTTTCAATTAGATTTCTTATAAAGATTTTGAGTACGCAGTTTTTATCCCATTCGATTCTAGTATAATGAGTTATACTAGGTTCACATATGAGTAGATTATCCTCATTTTCGAGCTTAACTCCCTGATCTGCAATTAGAAAAAGAGATTAGCCATACAAAATTTGTCCCGTGTTAATCTGTAATTATAAAATAATCTCAGATTTAACCGATAACTTTCCGGTGTCCAACCTGATTTTATCGATTATTTTTGCGAATAATAGGAGAAATGCCAAATGTAAAAAAAAAATAAAAATGGACTCTAGCAAGGAAAAGAGGTTTGTAAAGGTATTTTTAATAAAATGTTAAGTTAAAATATATTTAAATTGCTTTATATAGCAGAAAAAAGTGATCACGGTGGCACAGAGAAGAAACATAACCTTTCTTTGAGATGTGAGAATAACAAGCACAAAAAATTTTACGGCTAATAATCTGAGATTTGTCTGTGTAAACGGGGTGATTAAAACACGAGCTTTGATTGAGATAATATTTATATATGAAAATACTTGTAGAAGTTTGACTTACCGTTAAATTTTGGCTTTTTTTGTCGGTGTTGCGCATTTTGTCGCATATAATGAATCGTCCCATTTTTTTATTTAGAATGTAATGAGCAAAAAAAATCCACAAATATACGGTAAGACATACATACATATAGTGCAAGCATATACATATAGTTTGAATACATTTTATTTATAGAAGCCACGTAAAGGATAGAGAAGCCCTGTAAAAAGCCACACTTGCCAAAGCGAGGTAAATTGATTGGCTATAAAATAAATAGCCTTTGAAAGATTCTGCAAGAATGTTGTACTTACTTACCGTGACAGGAGTAGATGCGAGCTCATCAAGAACATTATTAGTTGTGTGCATTATAGCGTACTTAAATTCATACATAAATAAATTTACCATCACCCCAAATTCACGCTTTCATTTTAGTATACCGGAGAAGAAATGTTTGCAGAGCTCTACGACTGTAATATAAGATCGAAATTAAAAGAATTTTGATACAAAAACCAAATTTGCTTAAGTACATTAAATGTTTATTTTATGAATCTTTTGTAAGGCAAGTCTAATGGAAGTAAGTTTCTACTATTCGCAGTCTGGTAGTTCTTGCTGGTGTTCGTTNATTTTTGCGAATAATAGGAGAAATGCCAAATGTAAAAAAAAAATAAAAATGGACTCTAGCAAGGAAAAGAGGTTTGTAAAGGTATTTTTAATAAAATGTTAAGTTAAAATATATTTAAATTGCTTTATATAGCAGAAAAAAGTGATCACGGTGGCACAGAGAAGAAACATAACCTTTCTTTGAGATGTGAGAATAACAAGCACAAAAAATTTTACGGCTAATAATCTGAGATTTGTCTGTGTAAACGGGGTGATTAAAACACGAGCTTTGATTGAGATAATATTTATATATGAAAATACTTGTAGAAGTTTGACTTACCGTTAAATTTTGGCTTTTTTTGTCGGTGTTGCGCATTTTGTCGCATATAATGAATCGTCCCATTTTTTTATTTAGAATGTAATGAGCAAAAAAAATCCACAAATATACGGTAAGACATACATACATATAGTGCAAGCATATACATATAGTTTGAATACATTTTATTTATAGAAGCCACGTAAAGGATAGAGAAGCCCTGTAAAAAGCCACACTTGCCAAAGCGAGGTAAATTGATTGGCTATAAAATAAATAGCCTTTGAAAGATTCTGCAAGAATGTTGTACTTACTTACCGTGACAGGAGTAGATGCGAGCTCATCAAGAACATTATTAGTTGTGTGCATTATAGCGTACTTAAATTCATACATAAATAAATTTACCATCACCCCAAATTCACGCTTTCATTTTAGTATACCGGAGAAGAAATGTTTGCAGAGCTCTACGACTGTAATATAAGATCGAAATTAAAAGAATTTTGATACAAAAACCAAATTTGCTTAAGTACATTAAATGTTTATTTTATGAATCTTTTGTAAGGCAAGTCTAATGGAAGTAAGTTTCTACTATTCGCAGTCTGGTAGTTCTTGCTGGTGTTCGTTAGTGGTTTTGTGATATTGAAATATTTTCATTGGATTCATCTAAATCAATATTTGTTTCAATTGCTTCGGTTACTGGAACATTAGCTTTTAATAGGATATTGTGGAGCACTATACAAGCGTCTATTATTTTTCCTGATTTTTCTGGTCCATAGCATAAATTCATTTGTCGAGATAAACATCGAAACCGGCCTTTTAAAATTCCTACGCAGCGCTCAACTAAACATCGCGTTTTCTTTTGTGCCACATTATATCTTTCTTCTGCTTCATTTGCTGGAAGAGCTATAGGAGTCATCAACCATGGTTGGAAGGAAATCCGCTTCCCCTAGCAACCAGTATGACTCGGGTTTTACCCGACCAAGGGCTGTTGTTTCAGCGATCAAACCCCGTTTAGGTCAGCGAAGTATCTCACTAGTTGTTCGTCCATAGGGCTACATTTGCTACGTGTTCTTCTGCTCAGGGTTGGCATCGAGTCAAACCCAGGGCCAGAAACCTACACCTGCCGTGTATGCCAGAGACGACTACACCACAACTCCACCTCAGTGAAGTGCAATGCTTGCGTGTGGTCTATTGTGTTGTTGTGTGGTGGTGCTGTGGTGTTTGTGTTGAACTGCTCACACGACAGACCACACAACAGACACAACCAAACAACCACCCACACGCCGCCGCCAACAACTCCTGGTTCCTCCTATAATCTGCACGGTATGTCAGACCAGGATATTCCGTAACGTGACATCAGTCAAGTGCAACACCTGCCTTGGCTGGTGCCACTTTAGGGCATGTTCAGGTCTGCGCATCACGCGAGATTGGACGAGGAACTTCGAGGGCCCGTGTTGCGCCGCTCGATCGCAAACCCAATTGCGACGCCACCCACTACCACCACAGGGCGGCAACCTCCACAGCAGCGCACAAAGCCAATGGCGGCAAGGCCACACACATCCCTTACACCCCGCATAACAACACGTCTCCCGAACCACATGAAGGTTCTTCAATGTAACTTTAACGAACTTCAGAACAAGATCGAGGAGATAACCGTCTTCATAGAAAGGCATGGTATATTGATAGCTGCGGTGCAAGAGACGAAGTTGCACAGCAATTCAACATTGTTGAATTATGCCAGATACAACGTGCACCGTCGAGATCGCAAGCGAGATAATGGTGGTGGCTTAGGGTTCATTACGCACCACACCGTGCAGTATCGTCTTATTAAAGCAGACATGGACCGCAGGGATACCACCCTAGAAAGTCAGGGCATTGCTATCCGGTCAGGCGAAGTTGAGCTCGAAATATTTAACGTTAACATACCCCCTGTCACTTGCTGCCCGGCAGGATATCACCCTGATATAGGTGCGCTCCTCAGAGGTGAAAACCGGATGGTAGTAGGTGACTTAAATGCGCACCACGATCTTTGGCACTCAAGCCTGTCAAACGATCGTAGTGGAACAGACTTGGCTGCGCAGACAGACGATTCGACATTCTGCTTAATGAACAACGACGCACCCAACAGGATTATGGGCAGCTGCTGCAGCTCGCCAGACATAACAATAGTCAGCGCTGGTCCGATAAAAAGCATATCATGGCGACCTATGCTGACTTTGGCATCAGACCATCTGCCTATAGTAATTTCGATCGATAAACCAACCGACTTTGCTTCCGCGCAACACCGGACCTATATCAACTTTTCTAAAGCTGATTGGAAAGGCTTAGCGGAATTTACTGAGAGCACCTTCGCTGCGCTCCCCACACCAACCGACGTCCACCTTGGTGAACGTAAGTTCCGCAGGGTTTTCACTGCTGCTGCAGCTCGCTGCGTACCGGCAGATTGCATCACGGACCCACGTCCATATTTCCCTGTTGTAACGGCTGTTCTAGCCGATGTGGGAAGAGCATCTGAAGACTTGTAACTTCACCTCTGGTGTGAGTAAGCTTTGGTCAACCGTGAGGTCACTGTCCAATCCGACGAAGCGCGACGACAGGGTCGAAATTTCTTTCGCGGCCATGCTTCATCGGACCCGATGCGATGCGCGAGCTATTTTAGCCGGCAGTTCATACTGCATCCTCCGGTAGGAAAAACCAAGCGTCGAGTGACCAGAAGGCTTCCCAAACTGCCAACAACTTGTGCCCCCCTTGCTTTCACTAGCGTTGAAGTTCTGGTGGCCATTGGGAAGGCGAAAGCCCCCAAAGCCATGGGTCCCGCCGGAATATGCATGTTGATGCTGAAAAATGTGGGTCCTGCGGAGTAGCGTACCTAACGGAAGTCCTCAATATGTCAATGGCCACTCTCATCATCCCAGACATCTGGAAGGTGGAGAGGGGGGTCCCACTGCTCAAACCGGGGAAACCAGCCAAAAAGGGAGAATCTTTTCGACCGATAACACTCCTTTCCCCGGTAGCGAAGACACTAAAAGCCTTGCTGCTCCCGTATTTCAACGACCCCAGCGAAGCATTTTAACACGCTGGTATGTGGGGCGTAGCACCCAAACCAACAACTCGACAACTCACCCACGTACTCGTAATGCGCTACTGGAATGCGCAAAAAAGACTTCTCAGCGCCGCTCGAACTCTGCATACACCTCGACCTGGTAGATAGCTATTCCAGCCCCGATGCACAATACTTAAATAGCACCCGCGAGAGTACTTTCGCTTTTAAATAAAAAAAACTTCCTTTTATTAAATTTTTGTTTGATATGCAAATACTTTATTTAGGCCGTGACCGATCAATTTAATGTTGCGTATTCGAATGAACGGCTTCGAGGAAGCCGACTTGCTATACACCTTCCAAAACGAATGTGGATCATAAGCTCGGCAGTGCTGACAACACACGCGATGTAATTTCATTATTTTGGGCAAAATAAGTGTTGCCATTATGAGCTGTTGCCACATCGCGTGTGATGCCATTACACCAACCGCCTATGGGAAAAGAAGTTTTACAAGGTGATCAGACTTGTAAAATCTTCTTGCCCCATAGTATGGCAAATTGCTTTGGAAGAACGAAAGTGTTATATAAGTTTTCTTTACCCCCTTTTATTCGTTCGTCCATAGCAATTTGGAAATCCACACTCCATAACATACTAACTAAATTTACATTATATGAATTTTACTTAATAGTAATTAGTATTAGGCTAAACTAAATTGAAATTGAAAAATTTAATCAGTCTTATATTTAATAACTTTTTTTCTTTTGGTTTTCAAAAATATTTAACTATATATTTTTGTGTTTAATTTTCAACGTAACTTGTAATACAATATTTCTTCATTAAAAATTTTTTCTCTTTGTGTTTTTTTTTAGTCTTAGGTAAAGATTTTTTTGTAGTTTAGAGTATTGTAATTTAGTTATTACAAATTTATTTCTTATGAATAAACATACGTACATTTAAAACGATTTTTTCCTAGTATTTATAATATTAAGTTTATATAAATTAATGAATTGAGTGCATTTCGGAAAAATGCCTTTTTAGTGACCAATATTTCATTTTACAATTTTGTATGTTTGTTTGCTTCACGTGAAAAACTCATATACACTTTTTTTTGTATTTTGAAATAATAGTTGCTTGGGGTGAGAGTTTAACTAGCTTTTTAAACTATGTTCTTGTGGATCGTCTTTACTTTATCTTTTCATTTATCGAAAATAGTAATATTAACACCATCTGCTTTAGTTACAACGTGAGGACCCTGATATATATTTTCATGTTTAATTCTGAGTTCTTTTTGTACTAGAACGAGATCGTTTTCTTTAATATGTACTGGACGAGAGTGTCTATCATATAAATCTTTGTTGCGAATTTTATGTTTGATAATTAATTCTTTGGCTATTGCATGTGATTTTTGCATCCGGTACTTGACCTCTTTTGCATACTTTTCAACATTATAAATGGGATCGATTTTCTGTTTTTTTTCAAATCATGCGGTCGAAAACTAGTTCGAATGGAGTAAATTTGTTGTCAAAAACAGTATTAGGCGTTGTATTATGTAAAAATGTGAAATATTTCAAATAAGTGTCCCGGCCAGAAAATTTTTCGCTCAAATAAGCGCGTAAATAATCGTTAAAAACTCTACGGTTACGTTCAATCGTTCCAACGGTTTCGTGATGATGTGCTGTTGAGAAGATGTGTTTTATATTTAAAAGTTTCGTAAGTTCTGAAAAATTTTCATTCTTATATTCAGTTCCTAAATCTGTTCTAATAGAATTCATCGTGCCGTACATTAATATGTAGCCTTCAAAAATAGCTCAAGCCACAGTTTTGGCACTTTTGTCTGGTATCGCAATAGTTACTAAATATTTTGTGAGATCGCAGATTATGGTGACAGCGAACTTGTTACCATATTGTGTTTCTGGCAAAGGGCCTATTGTGTCAATAATTACTTCTTTAAAAGATTTACTAGGTGTTGGTGTTAAAACCAGATTTTCTTTGATTGTAGGTTTAACTTTGTTCAGTAAACAATTTTCACAACTTTTTACGAATTTCGATATATCACGTCATGTTTTCCAGAAGTATTTAGTACGAATTTTCGCATATAGTCTTTTGAGTCCGCAATGTCCTCCACTTATTGGGTCGTTATGGTAAAGTGTCATAAGTTGGAGTTTCTTTTCGTCGTCTGTCACTGTTTCGACAGGATCTGTTAATATAATATGTAACGTCTTTAAAATTTTATTTCCGCGATTTTTTAAGCTAGCAATTGTGAAATGACGGAAAATTTCATCGTCTATGGCCATTCGATCTTCTTAATTTTGCGTTAGCTGGCTGCAATTTTAAGCCTCGAAAGTAAATCATCGAAATTCATTACTTCGTTAGCAAAGACATAATTAAGTAACTCGAGTTTTTTTATGTTTAATATGTGCACAAATTTGTAAATTTTTAATTTTATCATCTTTATCATAAGTAATTTCTGATCTAATACGCGATATCTTTTTTGAAAAGTTGTAAGAAAATTTATCATAAACGTTTAATGTCTCCTGTTTTCCATCTTCTTTATTATCTGTATTTTGTATCATTTTGGCATTTTCTCGTCTAGTCATTGATCTCGTCTGTACTGCCAAAATACTTTTCGTATTCCCTTATTTCGTCTATCGTATACGCGAGAGTGCGTCAGCGCCAACACTTAATTTCCCCTTAAACTTATTCAATAGTAAAATTGTACTCTGCTAGCTCTAACCTTATTCTTGAAAGTTTTGAAGAGGGGTCTTTCATATTGAACAGGTATACTAATGGTCTGTGGTCTGATTTTACTAAAAACTGCGTTCCATAAATGTATGGTCGAAATTGTTTAATGGCAAAGTAGATTGCTAAAAGTTCTAATTCGATTATTGGTTTTTTCTGTTCTGCATTGTTAAATGCCTTTGAAGCGAAACATATTGGTAAATCATATCCGTCATGGTTTTGGCTTAATATAGCACCCCACCCAACTTTCGAGACATCGACAGTAATAATAAATTGTTCAGTGAAATCGGTGTATTTTAGCAATTTTGGCAAAATTAACGCTGTTTTAAAGATTCAAAAGCTTTATCGCACGCACTGTCCCAATTAAATTCAACTTTTTTCCTGCCTAATTTATTTAAAGGCCCTGCCAGAGACGCAAAATTTGGTATAAACCGCCTATAATAATTAGCAAACGCTACGAAACGTCGAACCGCATCCTTATCAGTCGGTTTTGTATATTTTTTAACAGCGTTTATTTTGGTGTCATCTGGGAATAGACCTTTGGCTGAATATTTATGGCCTAGGAATGTAACTTCCGGGAAAAAGAAAATTGCATTTGTTTGGGTTAAGTTTTAGGTTGAAGTTTCGACAAGTGTCTGTACTAAAAGAAGTTATATCACGTGAATCCTCATGTAAGGGGATTTGGTGAAATCCAGAAAAAAGATCTAAAGTAGAAAAATATTTAGCTCTGCCAAGATTGTCTAAAATATCGTCAACTCGTGCGAGAGGGAATTTATCCGCAATAAGTTTCTTGTAGACTGCGCGGAAATCAACGCACATACGATATGCTTTTTGACCATTAGTAGACATTTTCGGAACCAAAATTAGAGGACTATTGTAATTGGAATAACTTCCTTCAATTAAATCGTTATCTAGTCATTTATTAACTTGGCGATTTATCTCTTCACGTTGGGAATATGGTAGACGATAGTTTTTTACATATACCGGGTTAGTGTCAGTCAACTTAAGTTGCGGTTCATAAAAATTGTTAAATGTCATTTTGTCAATGTCCAGAGCGAAAATATCAGCCTATTTTATGCAAAGATCAAATAAATTGGTATTAGCTTCTGTAGGGATTTGGTTTTTCAAGATATTTGTTAATTCGTTCGTTCGTGGGTCTTCTGTATTTGTCTTATTAATAGAGTTGATTAACTCAGTGTGAAGGCAGGACCAGGATAAATGTATTTGCATAAAAATTTATGAAAGCAAAAATGTTTTGGGTAGGCGTCGGAGCCAATGATAACCATCAGTTACCACCTCTGCATGGTTGTAAGTCATGCAGAGTCCCTACGGCTTGTAGCGCTGTGGCTTTGCCGCTTAAACTCTGTACGAGTTTTTGGGGGGATGCGTCAAGCGGGAGTGTTGAGCACCGGTTATTTATTCAAGTTCAAAAATTGGGTAGGCGCATGTGGCCAATGGTAGCTCTTGTACCACCTCTGTATGCTGAAAGTCATACAGAGCCCCAACAGCTTGTAGCGCTTTGGCTTTTGCTGTTTAAAACCACTCCGGAGGAGGAAGGAAATACAATTGCTTGCATAGCTAATATTTAATACATTTGTTACTTTTTAGAAAGTCTTTACGCAATATACAGTCAGATGGTATGTTAAAGTCACGTTTACTATAGGGATGCCCAAATCAGAACATATGTGTCGCGGGCGACTGCGCGTGCAAAGCTTTGAGTGTGCATTGTGCCATTTTCGGCCCTTTCGGAAGCAGCCGGCACCTTCAGCACAATCGATTGATTTTCGGCACTATTTTTGCGTAACTTAATCCAACTAATAAATATTTCTTTCGGATCCGCAATTAAAATTTTAATTTTTTTTTACATTTAATCGTATGTGCTTAAACTGATAAATGATATAAACATAGAAACGCAAGCAGAAGAATCTCGCTTCCACATTCTGCATATGCGCTTAACATTTTTGTTTAAACAAATTTGTCGAAATTTCATCTCTAAAGCAAATATTAAATATCATTTAATATATACTTTAGATTTAAATAATCATTTTTAGTGGTGGGCGAGTCCGAGATGTTTAAATGATCGAGATAGTACATTCAATTCACGTAGATTTTTGAGAAATTTTTTCGTTGAAGGTGTTGCACTTCTTTCCATACTGAAATATGTGTACGTCATTTATCATTGTCTAAGAAAAACTATAAAATAAAGCTTAATTTAAAATATTGGAATAAAAAACAACAACGCTACACGCGCATTCATCCATATAACATAAAATGCGAACGTTCGTTATATGGAATAAAGTGCGCAACACCACAAACAGAAAAATTCAAAAATCAATGGTATTTTTTAGTCACTTAAAACTTGCATCTTTTTATACTAGAATGAATGGGCTACAAAATTGTTGACCCAAAACATGTCTACAAATTCTGAACAAAAACTGTGAAAATTTGATGAAACTTTGTTGATTTTTTTCATTCTTTCAAGTTTCGATTTATTTGCAAGGTTTTTGTTTGATAATGAGCTACAATTTTTTAAAAAAAAATAATTAAAATTATTTAAAAAAATAAAATAAATACCGGGTGACCGTGTAATTTTGTCAAAGATGAAGACAATGATGATAAAACATTAATACACTATATAGGTCAGTTCATATTAATGAACATAAAATGAGATCACTATCGATAAAATGGAAATCCTCAAGGGAAATTTATAATTTCAACGCATGGAATTTACATACATTTTTTTACTTTCAACCCTCGAATTGCTCAATTACTTCTATTTCTGCAGGATCGCCATTAGGTAAATTGCATTTCCAAAGATTTTTTCAAAATAAATAGCGATGAGGGATATTTCACCCGCCGGTGATAAGAAATCGCAATCACCATAACGCACATCACTAATATTACTGTTCACAATCACGTTTACATTCAAAATTACAATTCATAATTTCGTTTTGTAGCAAATATGAAATATAGGTATATCCATTTACTTAAATGTAAACGGATTAAGAATCAAAGTGCTAGAAGAGATTTGAGCGTTTGGTACAAAAAGTATTTTTGATGTTGAAATTGTACTTAAAATCGGCAAATTGTACTTTTGTACATTTTAAAATTAATTGTACTGAAAAAAGTACAATTGTACTTAAAATATCAACACTGTTTCACTGGCGCTGTACTTGCTGCAGCGATGCCAGATTTGAGCGTACCCAATTTTTTACCGATAATAACTCATGCGAGGGATTTGGGTATCGGGCATTTTACATGCCTATTAGGAAGTATACATATCTGTGTTCGTATAGAATGGTAGCTTATGTCGGAAGACTGGCTTTAGTATAATGAACCATTCGCAGCATACGATTGCGAAAGACTCACTGGCGCCGAGTCGTTGAAGAACTCTTGGAAAATAAACGTAAAAGACGGTAATGTTAATGGCGATGCTAGCAAGTCAATATTCGTATAAAGTTTCATAAAAAAATTCCTTGTGGTTTAAAGAATATAGAAAATGGTACATTTTACTAAAGCCAGCCTCCCAACATAAGCTACTATTTTATACGAACACAAATATATTCGTCTACAAATAATGTTTATTATTTTAATTAAGTCCTAAGATAAGTTTGTGAATCTTATCAGTGTTCTATGTAAGAATCAAAAATCAATACCTCGCCAATTAGAACTTTTGCTTTAAAAGAAAAATATACATAGCGCATTTACTCAATACTTGGTCTGGCATCACTGTTTGAGCATTGATGTGCTCAGCTCACTGTTGCCAAGGTCGTGCATTTTGCACTAAATTTAGTGCTTTTGGGAAACCAAAAAGCCAAAATAATTGGAATTCAATGCTTGGTGCGGTATTTAGTGATGCTTTTTTAATTTAAGCACACCGAATGCATAGGTACATATGTATGTATGTATACACTATACACTAATATTCTACATTAAGATGGAATTCATTTACTGAATAAAATGTGAGGAATAGGTTATAAATGTTATACATGTATTGAAATTAATTTATTAATAAAAACGTGAGGAAATGTATATGTATATACACTTTTTACTGAATCAAAAAAATTATTAAACATGATAATAAAAACTTGGCGCTTTTGTTTTGGAAAAATTCGCTTTTTCTGGTGGCCTGATGCCACACTGGCTCAGTTGTCGCAAAAGTACACATACAACACGCATTTTTACTTGAATATAAGTGTGTAGTGGTTAATATGTATACGATGCCATCTCCGTACAGCTCACTTCACCTCGCCTAACACGCTCGCGATTCAAATGTATTCCGGGCGTCCGGGCGTTTTTAAAAAATAGTTTTACACGATTAATAAGAAGACAACAATTGGGTTTGGGCTCTCGAATCAGACTGAATTAAATTATTTATTCAATTTAAAATGAAGCTTATATTCTAGTTACAATATTTGCTTACTAATTACTTTTGGCATATGAATTTAATAAAACTGCTTGCTAATCAATTTGTTCCATGTGAACTAAATAAAACTGCTTGCTAATCAATATGTTCCCCAATTTACTAATTCTCGGAAATTTGGTGTCTTTTTGATTTTCAATTTCTCTTTTTGTGTACAACTTTTGCAATATGCCGGAAATGGTTTTATGTTTCAACTTTATTAATTTGCTTCAAGAATTCTTCATACTTATCAATTGCACCGTCAGGTGTTTTTGTGTAGCTGTTAATATATGTAACTTCTCCCCCCTTTAGATTCGAATTCTCCTGAATTCGTGTATTCAATTTGATTGTTATACGTTTATGTTTATTGATAATAACAATAACTATTATTACAATTATAATTATACTTGTAATATTGCATATATTCGATATTTTACTATGAATTCTCAATTTAAAAATGTTTTCTATATTTGATCTATGTTCCTCCATAATTTCATCAAAGGTTATTTTTTTTGTAAAATTCCGAACATCTTCATATTTTAAGCTTCCAATATTTTCTTTTATATTTTCAATATAATTCGAGAAATAGTAGTCGTTAATTTTGATTGAACAATTATTAAATTGGATTAAATAGTTTCCATTTAATGTCTCATTTTTATTACATGTGCTATTAACTAGCAAGTTATTTGCATTTTTAACCACGAGTAATTTTTCATCTAAAGCTATAATTTCTAGTTCTTTATTTGTTACTGGTTTACAATTATTTGTTATTAAACAATGAGTACTGAATTTTAATTGTTTAAGATGTTTATTTTCTTCAAACTGCATTGTTTTGTTTTCATAAGTAAAAACTTCTTCTATTTTTGATTCAATTTCTTTTTGATCTCTATTTGTTATTGGTACAATTTTTCTTATTTTGACTTCTATAAAATGTATTGGTATTTTAATGCCAAATATCAAATAAGTGTTATTAAAGGTTGCAGTTCCTAATTGCAAATATTTTAATTTGTTAAAATCAATGTTGTATTTGGTAATTTCATGGTTTGTTAGAATATTTGGGTTCACAATCCCATATTTTGCTGAGACTACATTATCTTGCATTTGTTCTATTTTATTTTTTAACAATTGAATTTTCGTCATTTGTTCTAAATACATATGTGACCTGGTCTACGGAAAGGGGGCTTAGGTGTCAAAAAATCAATTTTCACTTTTTGGTTGATTCGGATGGAAGATGAGATGCTTTTTCACGTGGTGAAAAGCAGAAAATCCTAACTTGCTTAGAAGTGTACTAAAAATGTAGAGAAAGAAGAGTAAAAATACGATAAAATATAATTTATTGGTAATGAACAAAATACATTGAATTATAAGCTATAAAGACATGATTATACACTAGAAAAACGTATTATGGGCCAAAAATAATAATGCTGAGGAGTTAATTAACGAGATAATAAGAAATTGACGAAACGAGTTGCTTACTTTTAACAGCTTTTTCACAGAAAACTAGTTTTCGCACGTAAGCTTCCTTTTCGTAGACCAGGTCACATATGCTGTTGATATTCCTCATCTATTATCTTATTTATAACATTAACACTTTTTCCAATTTCTTTTCTATCATTTCTTACAATATTCTTTATTTGTTCTATCGCTAAATTAAAATAATCATTTATGTGTATCTGTTCATTTACTGTCTCGTCTGTCTTTAGCAGATGATTTTGAATAATTTGTCTATCATTATCGTCCATTGTACCAAACATCCATTTGGATACACTACCTATTGCATTTTCTAGACCCCTTGCTTTTCTTTTTGGGTTTGGTACTAAAGTCATTAGTTTATTTCTAGTTTCTAACAACTCTGCGTGTAAAATGTCCTTATTGTTCGTTTTCATTAGAATAATATTGTCAGTCATTTCATTAACTACACTTTCTATTTCTTTTATATTTATTAAGTGTAATACTATATCTGTATCTTTGACTATCTCTTGAGTTCGCATTTGAATGTCTATGAATCCAACCTGATCCGTCAATTTTGTAGATGTCAGTAGTCCTTTAGTCGGTTGTATCCATATTAATGTCATCAATATCGTTCTCAATCTTTTCCGCAGTAATATCTTGACTATGTTCTATTCTGCTCAAGAAATCGGCTACTTTATTTTCCTTACCCTTCAAATATTCAATGTCAAATTGATATTCTCCTAGTTTTAATAGCCATCTCTGATGTCGTGGTGACATGTCCTTTCCTCTGTATTTAGAGTGTAAAAATTTTATGGGTTGATGGTCAGTTAGAATTTTGAATCTTTTGCCATAGACGTATGGTCTAAAGTAGTTAACACTCCACATTATAGCCAAAAACTCTTTATCGGTCGCCGAATAGTTTTTTTCGTGGTTGTTTAAAGTTCTTGAAGCGTAACACACTGGGTGTCCTTCCTGTGATAAGCATCTGTTGTCAACGTAAACTGTTTTCTAAAATCTGGGTAACGCAAAATGGGGTGCGTACTTATTAACGTTTTTAATTTTTCAAAAGCTTCAATGTACGATGGATCCTTTAGATTAATTTTCGTCCCTTTCTTCAAATATTTGGTAATTGGCTGCGCTACTTTTGCATAGTCCTTTACGAATTTTCGGTAGTAACCCGTAAGTCCTAAGAAACTTTTGATTTGCCTTTCTGTTTTTGGCAATTCTAAATTTTGTATAACTTTAATTTTATTTGGATTTGGCTTCATACCATCCTTTGTTAGAATATGGCCTAAAAATTCAGTTTCTTTTTTTAAGAAATTACACTTATCTATCTGGATTTTTAGATTTTTACGTTCGAGAACTTTAAAAATGTCTCCAATTGCTTTGACATGCCCATTTAACGATGTACTAAATATTAAAATATGGTCCAAATAATCTCTAAGGATTTCATTCATCAGCCGTTGGAATGTGGCTGGTGCATTTTTTAGACCGAAGGGCATCCTTATGAACTCATAAAGTCCATGTGATGTAACAAAAGCGGTTTTTTCCCGATCTTCCGGTTTAACCAATATTTGGTGATAACCCATCGCTAAGTCTAAAGTAGTAAAGTATTATGCTCTGCCTAGTTTATCTACAATAGAATCAATGTTTGGAAGTGGATATTTGTCATCTATTGTGACTTCATTTAACTTCCTATAGTCTACCACAATTCTATATTTCTTTTCGCCTGAATTATCTATCTTTTTGGGCATTACTATCAGTGGGCTGGAATACCTTGAGTGGCTTTTTTGAATGATCCCCTGCTCTTCCATTTCTCTGATTTGTTTTCTAACCTCCATTTCATGTTGGGGTGGGTATCTATATAACTTTGAGTTTATTTGCTGTTGAGTTGTAGTTTTTATCTCATGTTGAATTTCGGTTGTGTTGGTCAATTTATCGCCTTCTCTAAACAATAACTTATTAAATCGCTTTAATAGTTTAGTAACTTCTTTATGTTCTTCCGCATTGAGATGATCTAATGCTAACCTTTATAAATTCAGATCTGTAGTTTCCAAAGTACAAATTTGATTTAATCTATACGGATTATTTAAAAAAAATTTTCTCTTTGATTTAAAATTATCTTTCTTTTTTCAATGTCTATCTGAGCGTTGAGAAAATTAAGCATATCTATACCAATTATAAAATCGTATTTTCGTCCTGTGAGCGGAGTGGATTTCCATCTTGCTCTGGCGTTGCTAGGTAAGTTAAACTCTTCTGGTGCTAATGTGTGCACTTCGTAGTTAATAGTGTATTCGCTTGTAAGCGTACTAAATGTTAGTGGGTTGGTTAGTTTAATTTTTGGAAAATCTTTTACTTCGCTGTTGATCAGGCTTAAACTAGCTCCTGTATCAATAAGCGCTACATAACTTTTATCATTAATTCTCAATTTTATTTTGGGTAAGCATTCCAAGATTTTGCGGAAGATTTACGGTGCTTTACGCGTTGGCGACGGCGAGTACCGCAGACGATGGAACGATGAGCTGTATGAGCTTTACAACGATATGGACATAGTGCAGCGAATTAAAATACAGCGGCTCCGCTGGCTTGGTCATGTCGTTCGAATGGACACCGACG
>NW_016160166.1:17682-37557 GCF_001687245.7 Rhagoletis zephyria | reverse complement strand
AGAAGGACTTGGCTTCACTTGGCGTTTCCAATTGGCGTCAGTTGGCACAGAGGAGAAACGACTGGCGTGCTTTGCTGAACTCGGCCAAAATCGCTTAGGCGGTTACAGCGCCAAAAAAGAAGAAGAAGAAGCATTCCAAGGCTCCCTCATAAAAAAATACTATTATTCACTTCTTCTTTCCTGTCATTTTTTCCAGATCCTTCCTGGCTTTGCCTACCCGAGCATAAGCAATTTTGGCTACGCTGCGGATTAGGGTTTCCTGCCAATTGAGGTCTATTAGAAGTTTCGACGTTATCAATTTCCATCGGTTCCACTTGATTTTGTCTAGGTTGATTCTGACGGTATTGACCGGAATTTTGTTTAGGGTTTCCAGTCGTTTGTTGTCGTTGGAAATTACCTGAATTCATCTGCCTATTATTGTTATTATATCTTCCGCTAAAATTCTGCTTAGATTGCCCTGACACATTATATCTAGCATCATTTTGATTCCCTTGATTGTTTGCACCTTGTCCCGTGCTTTGATTCTTATCAAAATTTGTGTTGTATTTCTGACCTCTATCGGAATACTTATTATTCCACTTATCTGTTGAATTGTCTCCCTTTGTTTTAAATTTCCTATACTTCCTAGTTTTACACGATTAATAAGAAGACAACAATTTGGTTTGGGCTCTCGAATCAGACTGAATTAAATTATTTATTCAATTTAAAATGAAGCTTATATTCTAGTTACAATATTTGCTTACTAATTACTTTTGGCATATGAATTTAATAAAACTGCTTGCTAATCAATTTGTTCCATGTGAACTAAATAAAACTGCTTGCTAATCAATATGTTCCCCAATTTACTAATTCTCGGAAATTGGGTGTCTTTTTGATTTTCAGTTTCTCTTTTTGTGTACAACTTTTGCAATATGCCGGAAATGGTTTTATGTTTCAACTTTATTAATTTGCTTCAAGAATTCTTCATACTTATCAATTGCACCGTCAGGTGTTTTTGTGTAGCTGTTAATATATGTAACTCGCGTGCTTGCAATTTGCCCGCGACGTCGACTGCGTGCACCTATGCTGTGCATCCCTAGTTTACTACATGTAAAGTATGTTTAATGCAAAAATCAGTAAAAGTCCAAAAATTGTACCTAAAGTAGAAACAGTGTTAGAAGTGACACCGGTAATATTAATTATATCGTTCGTATCTATAGAAAAATGTTTATCAATGCTAGAATTTTTAATTAGAGAAATGTCGGCTTGCGCGTCGACTAAAAACGTACAAAATTTGTTTGACCTATTAATTTCCCATTCGATAAATTCGGAGTAATTCAAATTTAAGCAATAAATGCCCTTTTTCGGAAAAGATTTATTTAATTGTCCAATTCTTCCAGTGTTCGCTCCTGAGGGGCGTGGGCGTTTAAAGCGCGCACACTAACATTATGCCGTGAATTTGGACGTCTATTACTATTATTGTTGCTGTTATTGTTCCGTTATTCGATGACCGATAGCCATTATTATTGAAATTATTGCCATGATGCTTTGCACCGTTATTGTTGTACCTACTGTTATTACCGTTATTATTGTACCTATAGAAATTAGAGTTATTTTGTCTGAAATTATTATTGTTGTACCTATTAAAATTTTGACTTCTGAAACTACCTCTAAAACTATTTGGCCTATTTACTCGGGATCGAAACGCTAATACTTGACGCTCTTTCACTTGATTATTTTGTTCGACTATCATTTTTGCCACTACGTCTTTCGAATCACTGAATGTAGTTCCCGATAAAATTGATTTGACCAAATCCGACCGAGTATTAAGTCTACAAACGTTAACTGTTTGCTCGATTGCCATTTCATGGGCCTTAGATTGTGTCATACCTTCAATGATCAAAGAACGCTCTAATGCATCCGAAAGCTCCTCGACACGCTTAGCAATTGTTGTTGATGACATGTAAAGATGTAATTTTCCCAGCTACAACCTTCGAGTTGTCTGGCTTTATTCTGTTTCTCAACGCATCTTTGATTTGTCGAACTGAATTGACCTCGGTTGGAATTGCTTCACGTGCCTTGCCATCGAGTTTCGATTTCAAAAATGATATAAAAGTTGTATTTAAGTTTTCGTATCTATAAACGATTCAAGTGCTCTCCGTTGTTGTTGTTGTTGTAGCAGCATACAAATTCCTCAAAGACTTTTTGGGGAGTGTTGCTGGAGTGACAGTCCTTTGCCAGATATAAATCTGGGTCGTTCCGGTTACGTAGACCCGACTGTCGTGGGAACGTGCTCTCCGTTGTACAGCATTGCGACGAATAACTGTTACCCAGGTTTTTTTGAGAAATAAAAGAGTCCTTTATAGATTTTGCGAAAAAAGTATTTTATTGTTAATTTTCCACAGTTTTTACTATAGTTGTATTAGTTAGTTTTTAAATTGTAATCCTTATCTACATTTTCCAGCAGTGTAAACTTTGAGAAAAAAGTTCATTTGGCTGAACTAGTGCAAAACGTCTAAAGAGCGGGACAGTTGAAACTTGCGGTGTATGTAAGTGTACAAATTCTCACTTCTCGTACAATAGGAAAGTAGCTCAGCGAAAATACTCCAACCGACTCAAGCGTCGTTGGTCGCGAGTTCAAATCGCGGTGGAGGCAGTTGTAAGTTTTCAGATTTAATGAATTTAAATTGTTGCGTGCCTCTTACATTATTTTTATAAAATATGTAACAAACATGGATTCTGTAAAAGAAAAGAAAAAACGGAAAAAATATCAAAAAATCTAATCTTAAAAACGTTTTCTTATAAAAACAAATTGTCCAAAACGGAACTGGTTAAAAACTAGTTGCAAAGTAATGCACTGGGCGACAATTGCCATCGCCAATGACATCGCCGTGTAAAACTGGACAGTTGAAAGCATTGCTTGCGTATAGAGCTAGAACTAGTACTGTCGGCAAAACATCTAGTTCTACGCTAGCTCTGAGCTAGTCAGATTTTCTGCAGGGTAATAGTAAAATATTATTGTAAGCTGTGATAAGCGAATATTTGTACTCGTTTAATTTTTTCGCATTCGTAGACAAGGGTCTTTTTTGTAAAATGCGCTTAGTAATCTTGATCTGATTTATATGCTTTAAAATGTATATCGAATTCGCTCATAACCGGCTAATCTCAAAGAAGTGGAGGCCCAAGTTCATGCAGTGGGAATATTGGGTTGTATTCACATGCAATTGCAAAGGTTAAACTCTTGGTTTAAAAAATTTTGTATTTATTAAGTAATTATCGTATTATTAAACATGTACATCGGTATATGGTTTTGGTATTAAATCTTCAATAACTTCCAAGTTGTATTTTGAAAAAAAAGATAAAGCAATTAAATCGTTTGAGAAAAATTGTATTAGGTCACTTAAAGCTAGTAATGCTTAATATTGTTGAAAAAAGGTCAATTGTATTGGGTCACTTAAAGCTAGTAATGTTTAATATTGTTGAAAAAAGTCACTTATATCTAGGTGGATACTTTGAAACTTTTAGTTTTTATTCTTTTATTAAATGCATTTCTTGAAAACTTGCTGTTTCCTCTTTTTTGAAATATTTGTTTAAGTTTAATTTTTATAAGCTCTATTTGGATTTTTAACTTGTGTCGAAGGCTTTTGAATTTTATATACTCAAATGAGGTACTTTATACCATGTTCTGACCGACAACGAAAACACTTTGAAAACGTGTTTTGGGAGTGTGGGCTGAAGGCTGTTCACACCGGCTGTTAGTGTTTTCGTTGACATTTCTTACATCCTCTGATTACAGTTTTGCTACACAAAAACAAAACCGAAATGCTTTTCCCTCATTTTTTTTTTATTAGCAACCTCTTACTTTCATTCTTATTTTACTTTTGCCAGCCAATTAACAATAAATCCGAAATGGTGTATTAAAGATGATAAAATATGACTTCCACTTCGATAAATAATCGAAAAAAACTAGTGAAGACACCGATTGGAATGAGTGGAACGTGAGTTTTCAAGTAGTTTTCAGCGAAAACTGGTTTTCGTTTGACAGATTTTACATGGACGAAAACACAAGTTTAAGTCGAAAACCAGTTTTAGCAACGAAAACATGTTTTCGATGTCGGTCAGAACATGGTATTAATGGTAGAAAAAGATGAAAAAATTGATGTACATATATATGTATGTATGTGCATAACCGCGAAACTATAGTTTGGTTTTATAATTTCAATTCCAAAAAAAAATTGTTTTTTGTTAATCTAATAAATCACTTAATGCTAGAAAAATTGATCAAGAGAAGTGCATATGTGCGTAACCGAAAATTTTAGTATGGTTTTATAAATTCAATTTCAAAAGTTTTTTTTTGTTGTTAATCAGATAAATCACTTAATAGTAGAAAAATGGAGTAATAGAAGTACACATATAAATGTACTTATGTATGTATTTACATAACTGAAGAACTTTCAGGTCAATAATACGAATTCAATTTCGAAAACTTTGTATTTTATTTTGTTTATCAAATGAAGCACTTAGAGCCAATTTACACGATGACTTTTCGCCCTGGGTGGAAAGTCATGCGTGTCGAGCTTGTAGGCAAGAAGTGTAGCGAAGTCAGCGGGGTAGGCAAGCACGCACAGAGAGCGAAATCGAGGGGTTCTTTTGACGTTTCGCTTTTATCGAGTTCACTTTTTCGTATTTTTGCTTTGAGTTCGCGATTCGCTCCGCTTTAAAAATAAGGACGAAAGAGTTGACCAAAGAAAATTTGACGCTTAAATGTCAAAAATACGCGATTTTCGAAGACTTTTTTAAAAGGGAACGTGCCAAAAACGCAGGGTGAAAAGTCGTCGTGTAAATTGGCTCTTAGTGCTGGAAAAATTGAGAAATAGAAATACATATATGTACATAAATTCGAAAAAAATTTTATTTTTAAATCAAATAAAGCACTTAAGGCTATCAAAAAAAGGAGGTACATGTATGTACATAAATACAAACTTTGTTTAAATATATCATATATATATATATATATATATAAATTAGAAATTGAAAGAAATTATATTGAAAAGGATCTTTTTTTGTAAATATTAGTGCTGATTATAAAATGCTTTATGAAAAAAAATCTATATATACGTGTACATATGTACGCAATATTTTTCACCCATCTACTTAACTCCCTCGCTGCAGTCTGTACCACACAAAAATCTGTTGTTGAAAAATCCGTTTACTCACGTTGCTAAGTGGTTACTTTCCCGCGCCGCAGTCTTATGCTGTTAGTGTATTTTCCGCTATTGTCTCACTGCCGTTATATATGTCTACTCCGTTAGCTTCGAGTGGCGTGGCTTGATGTTGCTATGCCGTTATGCATACATATGTATATTGTGGTGGTGGCATGGCTTGATGTTGTTAAGCCGTTACACATACATACATACCTACGTATATGTATGTAGCTAGCGGTTGGTGGTGCGGCTGTACCCGAAAACCGTACAGAATGCTGGAACTTTTCTAAAAATGTGCTGGTTGCGTAAAAATGTCCCGTACATCTCGCACAATGCTGGAACTTTCTTAAAATGTGCTGTTTGCGTAAAAATGTGCTGTACATCTCGCACAATGCGGGAACTTTCCTAAAATGTGCCGTTTGCATAGAATTTATGCTGTACCTCACGCAAAATGCTGTACAATGCCATACTCCACCGTTTAATTTAAAAATGATGTTAGGGTTTTTTTCCACCAACCGGGCCCACCACCAGTAAATTTACGTTGCTTTTAGCACTTTTTCATTTTCGTGCAGATCTCGTGACACCGCATAACGGTCGCCATTTAACGCGCTGGTATGTGGGGCGTAGCACCCAAACCAAAAACTCGAGAACTCACCCACGTACTCGTAATGCGCTGCTGGAATGCGCAAAAAAGACTTATCTGTGCCACTCGAACTCTGCACACATATCGACCTGGTAGATGGCTATTCCAGCCCTGATGCACAATACTTAAATAGCACCCGCGAGACTACTTTCGCTTTTAAATAAAAAACTTCCTTTTATTAAATTTTTATTTAATATGCAAATACTTTATTTAGTGTTGCGTATGCGAATGAACGGCTTCGAGGAAGCCGACTTGCTATACACCTTCTAAAACGAATGTGGATCGTAACTTGCTGTCTCCACAGGCAAACGTTTTTATCTTGATAATGTTATCAGGCAAAATTTTGCCCATGGAGACCGCATATTGCTCTTGGCGAGCAATAATTATCAGAGCTTTTATCTTGATAAATATTGCCAGCAATTTGGTACTTTGACAGCTACATTTTCATTTGCGCGATAGCTTCGTGGAGACAACATTATCGATATTTCAATATAAAAGCAAAAATTGAACTGTTTTCTATTAAAATATGTGTTATTATATGCTTGGGTGTGAAATAGCATATTTTTTTAACTTTTTAATTGATGAAATCCGGCAAAAATTGCCATCTTATAAATGCTTTTATCAAGATAAAAAATGCCCACGCACAAATATTGCCGCTGATAAAATTTTTATCAGGCAATAAAAATGACAGTTGGTAGGCAAAAACTTTTGCCTGTGGAGACGGGCCGTTAGCTCGGCAGTGCTAACAACACACGCGATGTAATTTTATTATTTTGGGCAACATAAGTGTTGCCATGCATGATTCAATAATACAAGGTTGGATAAATATGATCAATCGACTGCCTTGTAAGGTTGCATTGAGAAGGAAAGAGAAGCGGGTAACAATTTTATCTCCTTTTGTGAAAAGGTAGTAGGAAAAGTAAGTAGTCTGGTAGTGCTGAAATGCGTTTTTGTATACGAATTGAATTAAATATATAAAGAAGATTCCACTGATCTACACAATAGACAATAAATTAACTTTTTATGGCCACATAAATATTAAAAATTAAATAAATGGATATTCACATAAAATTCTTGCCAAAGAAAAATCTTTGAAATCTTTGAAGAAATGTTCCCAAATATTCAAAATAAACCATAGTTTCATTGAAATTCCAGTATATATTAAACAAAATTAATGGAATTCAAACAAATCCTTTATTCAAAGGGACTATATGAAAAATTATACAAATAGTAAAGATGCAATTGATTTAATGCATATAAATTAATCTTTTAAAAATTATTATATTTGTTGCATTTAAAGATTACATGTTCAATATCTTAAACTGAATTACATTTGGTTTTCTTTAAATTTAAATTTTTTAGTAATGTTTTATACTTTTTCTCCAATCAGTCTTGCTAATCATTATATTAGTTACATTTAAAAGTTATATCTTCAATATCGCAATTTAATTACATTTGGTTATTTAAAAATCTAATTTTTGCGGAATGTTTTTTACTTTTTTCTCCAATCAGTCTTGCTAATCATTATATTAGTTACATTTAAAAGTTATATCTTCAATATCGCAATTTAATTACATTTGGTTATTTAAAAATCTAATTTTTGCGGAATGTTTTTTACTTTTTTCTCCAATCAGTCTTGCTAATCATTATATTAGTTACATTTAAAAGTTATATCTTCAATATCGCAATTTAATTACATTTGGTTATTTAAAAATCTAATTTTTGCGGAATGTTTTTTACTTTTTTCTCCAATCAGTCTTGCTAATCATTATATTAGTTACATTTAAAAGTTATATCTTCAATATCGCAATTTAATTACATTTGGTTATTTAAAAATCTAATTTTTGCGGAATGTTTTTTACTTTTTTCTCCAATCAGTCTTGCTAATCATTATATTAGTTACATTTAAAAGTTATATCTTCAATATCGCAATTTAATTACATTTGGTTATTTAAAAATCTAATTTTTGCGGAATGTTTTTTACTTTTTTCTCCAATCAGTCTTGCTAATCATTATATTAGTTACATTTAAAAGTTATATCTTCAATATCGCAATTTAATTACATTTGGTTATTTAAAAATCTAATTTTTGCGGAATGTTTTTTACTTTTTTCTCCAATCAGTCTTGCTAATCATTATATTAGTTACATTTAAAAGTTATATCTTCAATATCGCAATTTAATTACATTTGGTTATTTAAAAATCTAATTTTTGCGGAATGTTTTTTACTTTTTTCTCCAATCAGTCTTGCTAATCATTATATTAGTTACATTTAAAAGTTATATCTTCAATATCGCAATTTAATTACATTTGGTTATTTAAAAATCTAATTTTTGCGGAATGTTTTTTACTTTTTTCTCCAATCAGTCTTGCTAATCATTATATTAGTTACATTTAAAAGTTATATCTTCAATATCGCAATTTAATTACATTTGGTTATTTAAAAATCTAATTTTTGCGGAATGTTTTTTACTTTTTTCTCCAATCAGTCTTGCTAATCATTATATTAGTTACATTTAAAAGTTATATCTTCAATATCGCAATTTAATTACATTTGGTTATTTAAAAATCTAATTTTTGCGGAATGTTTTTTACTTTTTTCTCCAATCAGTCTTGCTAATCATTATATTAGTTACATTTAAAAGTTATATCTTCAATATCGCAATTTAATTACATTTGGTTATTTAAAAATCTAATTTTTGCGGAATGTTTTTTACTTTTTTCTCCAATCAGTCTTGCTAATCATTATATTAGTTACATTTAAAAGTTATATCTTCAATATCGCAATTTAATTACATTTGGTTATTTAAAAATCTAATTTTTGCGGAATGTTTTTTACTTTTTTCTCCAATCAGTCTTGCTAATCATTATATTAGTTACATTTAAAAGTTATATCTTCAATATCGCAATTTAATTACATTTGGTTATTTAAAAATCTAATTTTTGCGGAATGTTTTTTACTTTTTTCTCCAATCAGTCTTGTTAATCATTATATCGGTTAAACTTTAAAAATATGTCTTCAATATCGCCATTTAATTAGATTTCGTTTTTTTTAAATGTTAATTTTTTGTAATGTTGTGTCCTTTTTCTGCAATCAGTCCCAATGAGCACAAGAAAATATCTTTATTAATATTTCCACTTTCGCTTTTATGGAGTGGTATACTTACCGCCCTATTCCCACACCACTGACAAAACTCAGCGGCTGACTATTGCCTTTACTACTGCGCCTAATACTATGGCGCAAATTTATTTTAAGCTGTCGTATGACAATTGTCAGTTTCATTGTTATGGCCTACTGAGTAACTGACAACGGCGAAACAATGTTTATACTGTGTTTTAGGCGCAGTAATTGTGACAATAGTCATATGATGAATTTTGTCAGTGTTGTGGGAACAGGGCGGTTACTTGTAAATATGCAAAGGCTGCACTTGACCAACCCAAACGCTGCAGTGGTAAAAATACATGCACCAGCAAACGTGGACGGACACCCAAGTGATCCTGACCTTCACAAGAGAATATATTTATTAATATTTGTATTTTCTGCACCAGCCATACGTGGACGGACACACAGGGATCCTAGCATGCAAAACTTACTTGCAACGGCTGCACTTGTTGTAAAACGCTACTTTTTGAATACAAATTATGAATAACTCCGATACCCTGCAAATAAATATGTAAATTATTGTTGTAGTTCAAAATATTTTCATTATTTTTGATTTTTTTGCCATACCTACTTGAATTTGCCCAATAAGAAAATTAATTTCCACGAAACAATCCATGAAAATATCGGCAGTGTTGCCTGTTGAAGTTTTTATACGAAGACAATATTTCTCCTTGTATTTTAGTAGTAGTTTCTACAAATCAAAAAAGAAGGCAACACAGGCTAAGGCAGAATGCGGGAGCGAGACAACTGCCAGGTTATCCAACCTTGTATTATTGAATCATGGTTGCCATGTAAGATGTTAACACATCGCGTGTGATGCCATTACAGCATCAGCATGGTTTCCGTAAAGTGCACAGTTCAACAACAGCACTTAACGCCATAAACACTCAGATAACTCGTGGTCTTAACCGCAACCGTCCCTGTGAGAGAACTATTCTAGTAGCGTTGGACCTGTCAAAGGCGTTTGACACCGTCAGCCACTCCACGCTGCTAGAATATATAGAGGCTTCCTCGCTCCCACAGAGGCCCAAACAGTGGTCGGCGAATTATCTGAGTGGTCGACACTCGTCGGTAATATCTAGAGACAAATCGACCAAACTCAGAAAAATAAAACCGGGGGTTCCACAGAATGGTGTCCTTTCCCCACTACTGTTTAACTTTTACATTTCAAAGCTCCCTCAACCACCAGAGGGAGTCTCGATAGTCTCTTACGCCGACGATTGCTCGATCATGGCGCCTGGGAATGGAATTGATGACTTGTGTTCGAAAGTAAACGGGTATCTCTAAGAGCTTTCTCTCTTCATCACTGCAAGGAGCCTAACTCTGTTCCCTACAAAATCCTCTGCGACCTTGTTAACCACCTGGATGAATAACCCCAAAATTCTCGGAGTAACCATCGACAGTCTGCACTCCTTCTCTGCGCATGCAAACGCTATTGTCAACAAAGTACCGAGCCGCAACAAGGTCCTAAAATCGCTAGCCGGTAGTACTTGGGACAAAGACAAAGAAACGTTGCTGGCAACATACAAGACAATAGACCGGCCGGTTTTAAGTTACGCAGCATCAGTGTGGTCGCCGGGGACTAGTAGGACGCAGTGGATGAAGCTACACACGACACAAAACACTGCACTTAGGACAGCGACTGGATGCCTTCTGATGCCGCCAGAACACCCCCTGCCCGACGCGCGAAAATGCTCCCTACAAAGGAGCATAACACAATGCTCTGCAAGCAATTCCAAGTAGGGAGCCACAGATGTGGACACCCGAACAGACACTTGCGTGCAGAGGAGCCCTCGCCAAGACATGTCAGAAGGCATCTTTACGAACTGAAGTGCGAAGTGCAGAGGTTCGTCAATGTCTGGACCCGTTAGCTACAGGGAGTCAGCCTCGCTTTATGTAGAATGCCGTTCTAGGCACATAACCACCTGACATCGACGAGACGGAGCTTCATCTGCCTCGGGAGACTAGAACCACAATAGCCCAACTTCGCTCGACTCGAAACATCTCTTCGTATGCCCGGAAACCCCGACACAGCTAACGACTTTGTCCCAGTGGACCGATCCCATTGAGGCTGCACGCTTCCTGTGGCTTCCGTTAGTTGATCTTGACGACAACGACTGAGATATTAACCGATCTGGGCGGGGTTGTTGTAGCCGCTACTACAATAACAACATTATATTCTATTGAATTATAAAATTTTCATATATATTTAATAACGCAATTTTTAAATCGTATGTTTAAAATTTGTTGTTAATTTTTTTAGTTAAATTCCATTATTGCTAAGAATTTACAACATGTATATAACATCGACTCGGACTACTATCTTGTTGTAGCCACGATAAGCACCCGCCTCTGTGCAGCAAAAAATGTGCGCCCAACAATGCAAGGAAAGCTTAACGTCGAAAGCTGAAATCACAACAGACGGCCAATTTATTCGCCACTCGATTCACACACCTGCTCTCTGAGAGCACTCTTCAAAAATCCAACATACGCGGCAGTGGAACGATCATTAAGTACCGCCGCCGAAGAAGTAGTTGGATTTCAGCGAGGCCGAAAGAACAACTGGTACGATGAGGAATTTCAAGAAACCGCGGAGAAAAAAGACGCCTCCTATAGGGCCACGCTGCAATCGGGAGCAATGCGAGCCATGTGAGACGCAAGAATGATAGAATACAAGATTGCGCCGATTGCAGCAGAATTCGTGAGAGTAATTTTAGCGTGACGTCATCGTAGAGTTGACAACTGAGAGCGGCGAGAATGAGGGCGACTAGTGATGTGCTGAATTGTCCCCAATACTCGGTACCCTATACTTAAAAAAGATTTCGGTACCCTATACTTCCTTTTCGGTATCCGATACCGATTATTTACATTAAACCCTCGCCATTATATGCATTTCAGGTTTAGAAAAAACTTTCATTACTAATTTATATGATATCGGCTAAAACACTTGAACTTATCGCCACAGAAAAATATTATTTTATCAGTTTTAACCTTAGTCGATCCAAGGTTCAAGAAAAATACTTTGACGGATGAAGAAGCCTTTCAGGGGAGAGATTCTGTAGCCAGTTAGCGACAAGTTTCGGATCGATATCGCACTTGTTGACTTACAAATATTTGATATCAAACGTCGACAAAACCGATACCGATTCGAAAATTGTCGTTAACTGGTTACAGAATCTGTCCCAGGCCTACAAAAATGATATCGTCCGATTCAGCTGGAACAAAAATGCTTCAAACAAGTAAGGGTTTCTCTGTATTATGGCATCGAACCGACATATATACATCTTTCATTTGAATCAGTAAAAAAGCTCTATTGGCTCTTACATTCGGGTTTGGTTAGGCGTTTTTTCCATATTTTTGGCCTATGTGCGCTTTTATTCGAAACCTAAATGTTTCGGTACCGAGTATCGAGAGTATTGGGTACTTAAAAGTATTGACTCAGCACATCACTACTGCTGTCTTCTCTACTATGACGTCACCAAAACAGCAGATTCTGTCAAAATCACTGAGAGCCGAGTAGCGGTATCGTCATCGGCGCCACCTCTGTATTCTCTCCACCGTGTGCGAGACGTATTTGCCGCAATAAGAAGAGGCAGACCGGAATACGTGAGTGCGAAGAGCTTGAGACGCTGGCCGACAGGAAGAACGCCCGAAAATTCTACCAGAGGGTTAGGCGACTAACGGACGCTTTCAAGACCGGGCGAACTCCTGTAAGAACAACAATGGCGACCTAGTGACCGATGTCCAGAATATACTTAAATTGTGGAGAACACTTTACAACCTACTGAGTGGTAGCAGCGCTGAAAGTAGTGAAGAAGACGAACCCGAGTCCCCAGTCGATGATGATGGAGTAGCTGTCGCACCGCCTGACTATGACGAGGTACGAATAGCGATTACGCAGCTGAAAAACAACAAAGCTATCCATCAACCGTAAATAAAGATTCCTGTTTGGACCGACAAGCAAAGGTCAAGCAAATCAATGTACATACCTCTATTAATTTTTTATACAAAGAATAAATTGTATTCAGTGCATTTCAGTCTTATTTATAGATAATGAAAACAAAAACGCCTGTGCTTCCTCTTTGAAACCCACGCGTAATATCCTTTTTGGTTGCCATTATTTGAGCCAATTTTTCGTATTGCCCGTATTACCGCTCGCGAAAACACAGAAATCGAGAAAATTCATTTATGATGACTTTTACAATCATGCACAGTATATTTTATTTAATTTTTTTATAAAATTGTATTATTTAAACCCACGAAAATAACAATCGAAGCGTTCTCCGTCAACAAATTTGCAACTTAGAAAAACGGAGCTACGATCGAAATGTAGAATAGATATAATCGTAAATTTCAAAGATTGATCGAAAGGAAACGGAACGCAGAATACCAAAGTTGCCAAACGAAGTATATTTCCATTCGAGTCAAAATACAGAATAGGGCTGATTGTTAACGAAGCGATACTCTGCTGAAATCCGCAATAAAATCTGCGTTTTTCTAACTTTAGTCCTGCAATTGCCACGCGCATTTCTAGGGGTTTGTCGCCTTAAAGAAAAATCTTGCCGTACAAATATTACACCGAGGAGCAAAACCGGAACAGTAATACATAATGTGAATTTTCTTGCAATATATTCGCAATATATGAAGACTTTTTATTCTAGTTTCGGAATTCACATTTCCAATATTTATTTCATCAGAAGGCCTTAAAAACAATAATTAATACAAGCAGATAAAGAAGAAAATTGCAAAAAAACGTAGCAACTAGATTGTTCCAGTTTTCACCCGACAGAAAATTTTACCATTTGCTTGACTTTTAATAAATTGGCCATAACCAATTTGAATATTTTAGCTTTTATGGTCATCTTGAGATACTTTCGCACAGGTTTTAGACGAAATCTGTTGAGAATGCGCATCGGTTTTTCTCAACGCCATGCCCAAGGTCTTGCATGCGATTGGGCAAATTTTCGCAATTGAACAGTGGCATTTTCAAACAATTCCATACGTTTTCTGTTGAATCAATTCTGGGCTTTACGCAGGTCACTCCATGATTATAAAAACTTGGGTTTTATACCTATTTGGCCCCAGTTTCGGAGGATATATCTGATCATTGTCCTGTTAAAATTGATAAAAGCCAAATTGCCAAATTCTTTGAAAATGCTCCTTAGTTGTCACTTTTCTTTTTACCGTCGATTTTACCACAGTTCTTACTCCCTAAGGCGTAACACGGCCCTACGTCATTAAATGTACACATACAAACCTAATAGTTTAAATATTTTGGATGTTAGGCGTATCCCTGATGCAGGTGCACAGCACTTGAACCAATATTCCGACTTAAAACGTTTAATTTTATCCTCAGAGTTAAAAAATTTAGGGCCGTGCTCTAATTAATAGTAAATTTTGGTGGAATAATGTGGTCGTTTATGAAGAACTTGTAAATTCCCGCTTCAAAATAATACCAATCCAATGTTTTTTCTTAGTAAAAATGCGTTTCTGACAAAAAATTTTTCTGGAAGGCTTTCTCCTCTTTATCATTGTGCTGCAATAATTTGTTCTCATGTCTTACATAATGTCCAGTCACTTGCTTTGTGGTGAAAAAGCAGTAATTTCTGATTTTGAACCAAAGTTTTTTGGTATTCAGACCCTCCAATATGCCTAGCCTAGCAAATTGCAATTTTTGTGGTCTCTTGATCTTGCAGACTGAGGTCCGCCCTTTTATCGCTTGTTTAGATAACCATAAAACAGACATTTGGCCGATATGATTTCTTTCATTATAGCGTAGCCTTTCTGACCGTTTTGCAAAAACTTTAAATTCTTTTTGCTTGGATTGTGCACTTAAAGCACTCACAGCGAAAATCCCACACGCCTTGATTACAAAATTGCAGGAAATGAGCCAGAACTCCTCTTTGAATTATAAAATTCAGCAAATACTAAGAGGGTGCAAAACTGGAACAATCCAGTTCATTTTTGTTTGGTAATTTTTTCTGAGTTTCCATATGCGAATCTTAAAATTTTTATGGTCAAACGTTTAGTTAAACATCGGTAAGGCGAAATGCAAGTTTGAATTACCGTAAAGTAAATAAACTGAAGAAGCAAATTACCACAAACTTAACTTTCCGTTTCCGTTCCCCTCGCTAGGGCAGGCACCTTGCCGTTGGTGCGGGGGCTTAGCTGAACCTCCATTCAGCCCTTCTCTGGACTGGGGTAACGCAGACGCTTTCAGCTTCTGCGCTACCCTCTTTCCAGCTTAGGGCTGCGGGCGGACAGCGACCAAGAACTGCCACCTCCTAATCCAGGGTGTAACGCGACACCGTGCCCATTGGACGGTTTGCAGCCAGGAGGGAAAACCGGCTGTATTTTAACGGCGCCTTCTCGACACCGGGCCGCCTCGAGGAGTAACGGTGGCCTTACTGCGGCAAGGGGCGCTGTCGTGGCGGACGAATGAGATCCCCAACAACTACTTAGACTGCTACGCCTGGCTGGTCAGGCATGCGGTCGTACGAACAAGATGAATACAACTAAAAATGCACAGCAAAAGCAAAATCAAGGTACAAACAAGCAACAACAACAAGCTAACAACAACAGCAACTACAAGACTAGGAACACAAATAGCACAAAAGCACAAGAAAAGTACAGAGCTAAAGGTACTAAAGCAAGAGGAACGGAGGAAGAGATTCCTAGAGGGCCTCTCCGATGCTGAAGCGGCACTCTTTTTAGAGCACGCGCGGGAGGACGATGAACCCTCTACGAGCAGCGGCATCTTCCACGAGAGGGCGCTGAGAGATGACAGTGGGCATGAGACCACGAGCGGTAGTGGGAGAAGGAGGTACCACAGCGAGTCCTCTCGCGGGCGAACCAGGTCCCCTAGTAAGTCCGGATCGACGACCTCGCGCGACTCCGTGAAGAACGAGAAGGGACGCCACTTGGATAGAAGGGCGAATCCACCAACTCTTCCTCCCGCAGGGAAACCCGGTTCGCTGACCGACCCCAGGAGGTTGGGGCTTAGTGGCTCCGGGGCGAGGCACTATGTGAGGTACATTGAACAAGGCAAGACTCCCGAGGTAGCTAGGGAGCTAGCTCTCGCTAGATCGGCCCCACAAGGGTCGAGTAAGCGGGACTCTGAGCGCTACGACAGTACGACCGCACCCGCGAATGAGCGGAAGAGCGGGCATCAGCAGCAGACCAGGCAGTATGGCTCTCGCGAACAGACCGCACCCGCCGCTGGGCGGAAGAGCGGGCATACCAGCGAGGGTCATAAACCGGCGCCCGCTGAGAAGCGGAGTGACGGACAGCACCTTGCTAAGGGTGGTAGGCACGGCAGGCACACTGGCGAGACCGGATCCGTTTACCAGCGGAAGAGCGGGCATAGTCGCTATGATGAGAGGCACAGAAACCAGGACAACAAGGTGGAGGGCTCCGGTGAGACCGCACCCGCGAAGCGGAAGAGCGGGCAGTTAACACCAAACACTCCGGCCCCAAAGAAGCAGCGGGAGTATCCACCCCCTCCAACATCGGGACCCGGGGGTAAGCATCTGGAGCCAGCGGCTTCTCAGGGTGGAGTAGGGCAAACGCCTAGCTACTCTGATGCACTAAGGGGCATAAGGGTTGCGGTGCTGCCTTGTGACTACCCTGCGGAGGCGCTGAGTCCGGATGAGCTAACTGCCCTACAGGACGCCATAATGGACGAGGTGTTCAAAGGGTGGACGCATCCGCTTGCATTCTGCGGGGTGTACTTCCGTCCAGGCATGCTCCTGGTAGACTGCAAAGATGAGGGCACGGCTAAATGGCTAGAGGAGGTCACACCGAAATTAGGTAGCTGGAAGGGGGCCCGGCTGTGCGTGAAACGGGGAGATGATATCCCACCCATGCACAACATGACCATCTTCCTGCCGAGAAGTGCGGACAAACCGTCAGAATATGCGTTAGGGCTGCTAAGGGCGCAAAACGGGGGTCTCAACACCCCAGCGTGGCGCGTAATCTCAAGCAGCATAGAGGACAACGGCCTGCGTTTGAACGTCGGCATTGATGAGGACTCTTTTAGCAATGTCCGAAGGGCAGGGTACAAGCTGAACTACAGGTTCAGTTTTGTCACCATGCGGCCTTGGCGACCGAAGGCTGCGGAAGAGAAGGAGGGAGGCGAGGAAGCTATGCAGGTGGATGGAAGTCTGCCGGCTGTAGCAACCTCACAGGCAACCACGTCAGGGAAGGGCGCGCGGTCCTCTGAGCCGACATCTCTGGCCCAATCTTCCGACGAACGAGGTACCAATGTGCGAGACACAGCAGCTATTATACAGGGGAAAGTCCCCTCTACGCAGGAGCTGCTCGAGGGTATTGATTTGAGGAGGCTAGAGCTTGACAGGGGAAGCGAGAGCGAACTAAGGCTCTCGGACCTGGATGAGCAATTATGAGGCACCCACCGCCCTTGTCAGTAGCCCAGATCAACCTGCACCACGCGGTTGCGGCCTCGGCTGTAATTGTGAGCAGGTTTTCTACGGACGATCTGGGCATAGTACTGATTCAGGAGCCGTGGACATACAGGGGCCAGGTAAGGGGCCTCAAAGGAACACATAGTAAGGTAATATGGGACCTCTCCGTTGAGAGGCCTAGAGCATGTGTAATGGTCAGGAATGATATCGATTTTTTCTGCATTACAGAGTTTTTAAGCCAGGATCTGGTAGCAGTACAAGCGACGCTTTGGGTGGAAGGAAGACCCAGGAACATAGTGTTTGCTGCCGCATACTTTCCGGGGGATAACCACAGCATTCCCCCTGCAGAGGTACAAGACCTGGTGGAGCATTGCAGAAGAGCCCGACTTCCTTTAATCCTCGGTTCCGATGCGAATGCCCACCACGTTGAGTGGGGCAGCACCGACATCAACAAACGGGGTGAGTCCTTACTTGAGTACATTCTAAGTGAAGATCTGTATATAAACAATGTTGGGCAATGTCCAACATTTGTCACTAGAGCCAGGCAGGAAGTCCTTGACCTGACTCTCAGCAACGATCTGGGTAATAATCTGATTGGACAATGGTGGGTGTCTTCGGAACCCTCCTTGTCCGACCACAGGATTATCCGCTTCTTGCTGGGAGTGCAGGCCAGAGCAGGGATTCCGAAGAGGAACCCCAGGAACACCGACTGGGAAAAGTATAGGAAATTACTAGATTTTAACCTACCTGGGTTAGAGAGGGACCACAAAAAAGGCGGCTGTATGGCATTAGAGCATAAAGTTAATAGGCTAACAGATATAATGACTGATGCCTTTAACTATAGCTGCCCCGAGACTCAACCAAGGGGGAAAGGGAAAACTGTGTGGTGGTCTCGGGAACTCTCATCCATCCGGAAAGACACGCGCAGGCTGTTCAATAGGGCTAAGCGCACAGGATGCTGGGCTAGTCTAACTAAGTACAGCAAAGAGATTAGGAAGGCGAAAAGGGAAAGTTTCAGAACCTTCTGTGAAGGTATTTCGAATACCCCGGCCGCTGCGAGGTTACATAAGGCTATAGCCAAAGGAACTATTGAATCGGAGCTTGCGCTTAAGCTCTCAGATGGCACCTACACCAACAGTAGAGAGGAGAGGGCCACCGCCCTGATGCTAGCACACTTCCCGGAGGCCTCTAATCTGATGGAGGAGCTGGAGATCCAGCGATCTAGGCCGCGACCATCTGATTGGAGACTGGCGAGAGGTATTTTCACTCAGTCTTCAGTCGGATGGGCGCTAGGCTCGTTTGAGCGCTGCAAGGCTCCGGGGGTAGATGGCGTCGGGCCAGTGATGTTACAGCAGGGCGGTGAGAGTGTAATGCCGCATCTCGTGGACATAATGAGAAGCAGTCTGGCAGAAGCGTATGTCCCACGGTTGTGGCGAAGGGCGCGAGTAATCTTCATCCCGAAAGTGGGTAAAAGGGACTACTCGCTAGCGAAGTCGTTCAGACCAATAAGCTTAACCTCCTTTGTGTTAAAAGCAATGGAGAAGATTTTAGATAACCACATTAGATCAACCATTCTGAGGGATATACCCCTGCACTCCAGTCAGCATGCATACAGGGCTGGAAGGTCCACCAGCCCTGTTCCAACTGACAACCGAGATTCAGGGGGCCAGGGGGAAGTTCGAGAGCACCCTCTGCGACATCATGCAAAGAGGCTTAGGCATCACGAAGGGATGGTGCAACAACCCTGCAGTGAAATCCCAAACTAGTCAGGAAAAATACTAGTTTACAACTAGAATTTCATGACAGAAAAAGATCTAGTTCGAAAATGACCAGACTTGTACCAAGTACAAAACGATTTATTCATGCCCTGTTTTATTTGACTTCGACAGTTTAATACAATAAAGTACACAAAATATTATAACTTTTATTTGGCTATATTGTAAACCGTTAAAGCGAGTACGTACTCGCAATTATACCATACCTGTTAAATAATAATTAATAGTCATAATGATTATTAATTAAAGCATGTTTATGTTTGGATAACCGTTTAATGATTAAATACGGATATAATTAATTACTTAAAAAATTCTTACTTAAAAAAGTAATTAATTACTTAAAAAATGTTAATTAATTAATTAATTTTAATTACATCATTGTTTCGTTACTTTTGATCATTTTCAATTATTTTTGAGTTGTTTTAATTACACGATTATAATTATTTGATTAATTTTTATTATTAATCATCAAGGCAAACTATAGACAAAAATTAAGAATATTTAATACAAATTTAACACTATTTATTGGCAAATCTAAGGCTGCTAAATAAAAATGTGTAATAAATTAAAGTGTACTTAAAAGTTTTTTATTTTATATTCATGAATTCATTTTATTATTTTGACTCCCAAAGTAGTTGTTTTCGTCCATAATTTGACTAGTATTTTTCTGTCTATTTTGTACTAGTATG
>NW_016160166.1:0-16077 GCF_001687245.7 Rhagoletis zephyria | reverse complement strand
GGCGCCGCTCCGAAAGCGGTCACCGGGCGGAGAAGGAGAGACTCCATAGGTCGCACAGTAGCAGCGCCTCAGCAGCGTCCGACGACTCCGGGTGGCGGAAGCAAAGGAGTAGGAAGCACCGCAGGGCCAAGCCTCCTCCGATGCCGCAGCCAGGTCAACCGGGGTCCCTAGACGATCGGCTTCGCGAGGGCTTAAGCGGTTCCGGGGTTAAATGGTACCTCCGGTACCTCGGGCAAGGCAAACCCTCAGTTGAAGCCAGAGCCATGGCAGAGGTCAGAATGGAGATTGAGAATGAGGGACGTGAAAGACACAGGAAAGGCGACAAACCCGCACCCGCCGATAGGTGGAAGAGCGGGCCCAACAAACTGGCACACTTACCCGCACCTGCTGAAAAGCAGAAGAGCGGGCCACAGCGACAACAGCAGCACAGACCCGCGCCCGCTGAAAAGCGGAAAAGCGAGGAACCAACAGGCTCCAACAAAAGAGGTAGCAACCAGGTCACTCCGCCAGAGACACCGGGCACCAAACGGCAGCGGGAGCAGCCACCCCCTCCGAACTCATGGTCTAGGAGCCTGGGCGGGCCGATCGAGCAGGGACAGGCGCAGGGGGGTTCCACTCAGCAACCCAGCTATTCGGAAGCCCTCAAAGGCATTCGGGTAGCGGTGCTGCCTTGTGAGTACCCAGCTGCTGCCCTGAGCTCGGAAGACCTAACCAGACTCCAGGATGCCATCATGGAAGAGGTTTTCAAAGGATGGTCGCACCCGCTGGTGTTCTGTGGTGTGTACTTCAGATCCGGCATGCTCCTGGTGGACTGCAGGGACGAGAGAACAGCAACCTGGCTGGTGAAGAAAGCACCGGCACTTGAGGGCTGGAAGGGACCCGAGATGTGCACGAAGAGGGGGGATGACATCCCTCCAGTGCATAACATCACGGTGTTCCTGCCAAGGAGCGCCGATAAGTCGGCGGAGTTTGCGTTGAGGCTACTCAAAGCGCAGAATGAGGGCATCCACATCTCTGCGTCGAAGGTAGTGTCCAGCTCCGTAGAGGAGAACGGGCTCAGACTATTTCTGGGCATAGATGAGGAATCGTACGTCAGCATCAAGAGGGCTGGCTTCAACCTAAACTATAGGTTCAGTTTCGTCACGGTGAGGCCGTGGCGACAAAAGGCGACAGGTAGCAAGGAGTCGGAGTCGCAGGAGACCCAAATCGAGGCGGCTGCCGACTCCTCCGCTGCCCAGGCGACCCAGTTAACCTCGACCTTACCGGCGGAACAGCCACCCCTCGCACAGCCACCCCTCAGTCAGCTACCCCTCACCCAGACACCAACTCCAGCAAGCACGTCCGAGCCCTCCCTAGGGCAGGCACCTTGCCGTTGGTGCGGGGGCTTAGCTGAATCGCCGACCAGCCCCTTTCTGGTCTGGGGCATCGCTGACGCGCTCGTCGCTTCTGCGCTGCCTTTTCTCCAGACTTGGGCTGCCGGCGAACGGTGACCAAGAACTGCCACCTCCTAATCCAGGGTGTGACGCGACACCGTGCCTATTGGACGGTTTGCAGCCAGGAGGGTATAAACCGGCTGTAGTATAACGGCGCCTCTTCGACACCGGGCCGCATCGAGGAGTAACGGTGGCCTTACCGCGACATGGGGCGCTGGCGCGGCGGACCAGATAAGATCCCCTTCAACAAAATTGACTGCTGAACTCGCCTCGTCGAGCAGGCAGTCGTACGAACAAGATGATTACAACTAAACAATTAAAAGCAACAAAAACAACAAAAACAACAACAGCAAAAAACAGCAAAGCAAGCGCAAAAACAGCGACAGCGACAGCTACAACGTCAGCTACAGCCACAGCTGCAACTAGTACTGCAACAGCAGCAACAGCGTCAGCAGCAACAACTACAGCAACAGCAACTGCTGCGGACACAGCAGCAACAGCGCAAAGAACAGCAACGGCCACGCACGGCAGTAACATGCTGGGCGGGGGTAAAGGCACCAGGCGCAGGGGTAGCTTCCTTGAGAGCCTGACCGAAGAAGAGGCTGCCATTGAACACGCCAGGGATGAAGAGAAGCCAAGAACCAGCAGGGCGGTGTGGATCAGGCGCAGCGCCTTTCGGAAGGCCTCAAGGGAGCAGATGCATCACTCCCGAAAAACAGGCATCGCTCTGCTAGCAGGCAGCGGACTGAAGGTCGGCGTCGCTCCAGGAGTTGTGACCGCTCCGAGAGTCGTTGCCGGTCCAGGGGCCGGCGTCGCTCGGAGAGCAGGCATCGCTCCAGCAGCAGGCACCGTTCCGGAAGTAGGCTCCGTAGGTCTCCCAGTCGGACCTCCACAGCGTCACAAGGTTCAGGGTGGCATGTACAGGAGAGTAAGAAACGCAGTCGTAGGTGCAGACCTCCTCCACTACCCCCCTCCGGTCAACCGGGAGCCCTTGACGACCACCATCGAGCTGGCCTTGGTGGGTCGGGGGTCAAGTGGTATCTTCGGTACCTTCGGCAGGGGAAATCTGCTGATGAAGCCCGCGCTATGGCGGAAGTACGGCAGGTGGTGGAGCTCGAGGAACGTGAGCGTGAAGAGCGCAAGCGCAGAGGCAATAGGGCTGCTACCGCTGTTAGGCAGCATGGCAGCAACTCAGGTGAACTACCCTGCCCTGTGACTACCCTGCAGCTGCTCTATGCCCGGAGGACCTAACCAGACTCCAGGATGTGATTATGGACGAGGTCCTAAAAGGGTGGAGGCACCCTCTGGTGTTCTGTGGGGTGTTCTTCAGATCAGGCATGCTCCTTGTGGACTGCAAGGATGAGCGGACTGCAGCCTGGCTGGCAGAAAAGGCACCGGCTATTGAAGGGTGGAAGGGACCCGAGCTATGCACGAAAAGGGGGGAGGACATCCCGCCGGTGCACACGATCTCGGTGTTTTTCCCTAGATGCGCCGAGAAATCGGCTGAGTACGTGCTGGCGCTTATTCAGGCCCAGAACGAGGGTGTCCACACGGCTGCGTGGAAGGTGGTGTCGTGCGACGCTGTGGACAACGTGCTCAGGCTCAACCTGGGCATCGACGAGGCGTCGTACGTCAGCATAAAGAGGGCCGGATTTTAATTTTTTTGTTATTTATTTTTTTTTTTTTTTTCTCTACAGAACTCTTTCTTACAGACTATTGAAATGAAATGAATGTTTTGAATTGTATCAAATAGGCATCGACTTCAGGCGACTTGAGCTCGATAGGAGAAGCGACAGCGAACTACAGCTCTCCGATCTCGACGAGCCCCAACTATGACCACTCGTCACTTGGCAGTAGCCCAGGTCAACCTGCATCATGCGGTGGCTGCTTCGGCGGTCATCTCCAGCAGGTTCGCCACGGATGACCTGGGCATTCTACTGATCCAAGAGCCGTGGACCTACAGAAGCCAGGTTAGGGGCCTCAACCACAACAACAACAAGGTAATTTGGGACCTCTCCTGCGAGAGGCCCAGAGCATGTGTGGTGCTTAAGAAGAACATTGATTACTTTTGCATTACAGAGTTTCTAACACAGGACTTGGTCGCAGTGCAGACGACGCTCTCGTTAAGTGGCAGAAGCCTGGAGGTGGTGTTTGCCGCGGCCTATTTCCCGGGGGACAGCAACTACGCCCCTCCGCAAGACGTACAGCAGCTAGTGGAATTCTGCAGAAAGAGACGGCTCCACCTCATCATAGGGTGCGATGCGAATGCCCACAACGTTGAGTGGGGCAGCACGGATACGAACCGCAGAGGTGAGTGTCTCCTAGAGTACATCTTAAGTGAGGAACTAAGCATCCACAATGTTGGCCAAACACCGACATTTGTAACGAGGGCTAGAGAGGAGGTACTAGACATCACGCTTAGCAACAGACTGGCTAGCCCTCTGGTCACCCAGTGGGGGGTCTCATCGGAGCCCTCACTGTCAGACCATAGGATTATCCAGTTTGCACTGGGAGTAGAAGTCAAAACTAGGCAGGCAAACAGGAACCCCAGGAAAACTGACTGGACAAAGTACAGCGAGACTTTAGAGTCAAACCTAACTGGAATTAAGTCCAGGAGTAGGTACACTAACTGCATGAGCCTAGAGAGCACCGTCAATGAGTTAAATGGCGCTATTGTAGATGCCTTTCACTCAAGCTGCCCGGAGACAAAACCAGGAGGGAAGCCGCAGCCCAACTGGTGGTCTCGGAAGATATCGGTGCTCAGAAAGGAGGTACGCAAACTATTTAATAGAGCAAAGCGCACAGGGCGCTGGGCTGAGTATTCAGCAAGTCTAACTAATTACAGTAAAGAAATCAGGAAGGCTAAACGCGACAGTTTCAGGAAGTTCTGAGGGCATCTCATCGACTCCTTCAGCTGCCAGGCTGCACAAGGCCTTAGCAAGGGACCATACAGATACCAGACTAGCAATCCAGCTAGCCAATGGCACTTACTCAGGCAACGAAGAGGAAAGGGCACTTGCCCTGCTTTCGGCCCATTTCCCGGATGCCACTCCCACTTCGGGGGAGGCACCGTCCCGACGGACCAGGCCGTCCCCGGTGGACTGGAAGCTAGCTAGGAGTCTATTTACCCACCGATCAGTCTGCTGGGCGATAGACTCCTTCGACCGGTATAAATCCCCCGGGGTGGATGGCATCAGTCCAGTGTTGCTGAAGCAAGGCAAGGAGCTCCTACTTCCACACCTCGTGAACATCATGAGGGCTAGCCTAGCGCTCGCTCACATCCCTGAGGTGTGGCAAAGGGCTCGGGTTATTTTTATCCCGAAGATAGGAAAGAGAGATTACTCTCTAGCTAAGTCCTTCAGGCCGATAAGCCTTACCTCCTTCCTGCTTAAGGCGATGGAGAAGGTGATCGAACATGAAATCAGGAACAGCACCCTTAAACAGGTGCCTTTACACCCCGACCAACATGCCTACAGAGTGGGCAGGTCTACGGACACCGCACTGTACACCTTGTCTACGGTAGTACAAGATGCATTTGAGTGTGGGGAAACAGTACTCTGTGCCTTCATCGACATTGAGGGGGCGTTTGACAACACCTCTCATATTAGCGTCGACCGCGCACTTGAAAAACGTAATGTGCAGGCAACGATCCGCAGGTGGATAGCCAGGCTACTAAATTCAAGAATCTCTGAAACCGACATCGGGAACAGCGTGGTACAGCTAAACACTACAAAAGGTTGCACGCAGGGAGGAGTCTTATCCCCTCTCCTGTGGAGCTTAGTTGTGGACGAACAATGGCATCCGCTGGCAAGGCTATGCGGATGACATCGTGATTATCGCCAGAGGAAAGTTCGTGAGCACTCTCTGTGATATAGTGCAAAGGGGACTAAACCTGGCAAGAGGCTGGTGCGTGGACATGGGCCTCAGCATCAACCCCTCTAAAACGGTTATTGTCCCTTTCACTAGAAGAAGAACGCTTCCAGGCATGAGGAACATCTCTTTGAATGGGGTCGCCATCAACGTCGCCACCGAAGTTAAATATCTAGGACTAACCCTGGATTCTAGACTTCTGTGGAAGGCACATGTTGACGCGGTCACTTCCAAAGCTACGAGGGCACTAATGGTATGCAAATTCCTGGCAGGGAAGACCTGGGGCTGTAGTCCCAGAATTCTGAGATGGATGTATACCATGATAGTTAGACCAATAGTCACCTATGGAGCAGTGGCTTGGGCCTCGAAAACCACCCTCACCACGGTGAGGCAATCCCTCACCAAGCTTCAACGTCTGGCATGTGTATGCATTACGGGGGCAATGAGCGCATGTCCTACGGCAGCGCTGGAGGTGATTCTCGAGCTCGAGCCGCTGCACCTTACCATAGAACAGGAACTCTACTAAATTTCGCGAGGGAAGGCTTTGGCAGGGGCAAAACCATATCGTTAAGGAACAGAGACAAGCTAGGCTCCCAAGTTCCGCTAGCTTTACTCCCCAGAGACGACAGGCCTAAGGACAGGAATTTCAAGATAGAGCTTTGCACCAAGGCGACCTGGAGCACCTCTCTCATGGAGAGGCTGATCCAATCGAGCTCGTTGCAATGGTATTCAGACGGCTCGAAGACTCCGGAAGGCATTGGGGCTGGCGTCCACGGGCCTACAGCTCTCGGTACCTATGGGGGCATACCCGAGTATCTTCCAGGCGGAGGTCTATACCATCAGTCTGTGTGCAGAGATTAATCTACGTAGGAATTACCGTAACGAGAGAATTTTAATATTGAGCGACAGCCAGGCGGCACTCAAGGCCCTCTCAGCATTTGAGGTCAAGTCGTCCTTGGTTCTTGAGTGCATAGATAGGCTCAACAGCCTGGCGGAGCACAACGAAATCCAATTAACTTGGGTACCAGGACACATAGGAGTTGCGGGCAACGAGGAAGCGGACCGACTAGCTAGAATGGCGGCCGCCTCGTCGCCTATAGGGCCTGAGCCCTTCCTAGCGATTGGACCTAGTACAATCAAGGAGGCCGACAGGCCCTGAACGGCATTCACAGGGACTCAGTCTCGAGTTATGTAGACTCTAGACCTGTAAATGCCGTTCTAGGCATACCACCCCCGGACATAGACGAGACGGAGCTTCATCTGCCTCGGGAGACACGCACAACACTTGCACAACTTAGCTCCGGCTACTGCAGCAGGTTGAACTCCTACCTGAGTAGGTGGAATGAGGATGTGCCGAATGAGTGTCCGGCATGCGGAGAGATCCCACATGACTCGAAACATCTATTCGCATGCCCGGAAAACCCGACAACCCTAACGGCCTTGTCCCTGTGGACAAACCCCACAGAAGCTGCACGCTTCCTAGGGTTGCCGTTAGTGGAACTTGACGACAACGACTGAGATACCAACCGTCCTGGGCGGGGTTGTTGTAGCCGCTACAACAACAACAACAACAGGAGCTCAGGAAAGAAAGGAACATACAAAGGAATCAACACTGGCGTAACAGGTTTACGTCAAGCAAAACACCTACTGGGAGGCTACAACCTTACGAGGTACAGGGCAATTATCAATCTATCCAAAGGAAAACTAAGGATTATAACAGGTTTTCTGACGGGTCACTGCAGACTGAGAGGCCACCTACACAAGCTAGGGATTTGGTCAAACGACCTATGTCGTTTCTGCGACGTGACCGAGGAGACTCCCGTACACCTGCTTAGCGAATGCGCGGCGGTCGCGAGAAGACGGGAGAGGTACCTGGGCCACTACTGGCCAAGTAACGAAGCAATACAATCGCTAATCCCTGGGGATCTCCTCAATTTTTGGGCTCTCTAGGATTAGATGAGGTACTGTAAATGGTTGAGGGCACAATAGACCTGCTGGTCGCAGTGCATGCCTCTATTAATTATCTATCTATCTATCTGCACTCGTGCTACTAAACTAATGCTTTTTTCTCAAGTAGTTTTGCTCAGTGGCAATTTATACATATGTATGTAAGTAGTAGCGGCACACTGGGTGAACTAAATGCATTCATACATATATATTTATGTACAACTATAGGTAATATTGTACGCGTCTTCCCTGGTAGGTTAAGTGGTCTAAAATACACACAAATAGTGGTTTCCAAGACATTTAGGAAGTGATTAGCACAGCTGCATCATTCAACTTGTCAACTCGCGGAAAATTCCCCGATTTTCAGGGAAATTCGGTTTAAGTGGCAATCGGGGAATGGGCAATTATATCTTAAAATAACCAAATTAGACGGATATGTTAATTTTTAACCATTTGACCCTTTTTGGAGCGACATTTTTTCAATTTGAATCGCAATATCTCCACAACAAGAGTTTTCCCAGATATAAGCTGTATACCAGATGAAAGCTAAGGTTTGGGCTAGACTTGTGGAAACCTAGAATAAAATCGACTGACCAGTTTTTGAGAAAATGCCCGAATGTTATATTTTCAGCAGCCCGATTTTTAGTTTGCGGGCGATAACGTTATGAAATTTTATATTTTATAAACACAAAAGATAGAGTTAGATAGCCTGTTTGAAGACCCTTCTACTGATATCCACATCAATGACATGGACTGAGTAGTGCGGCCTTAGTGGTAGTTTAAAAAATTGCCTTTTTTCGAATTTCAGGCAGCAGCCACGCCCACAAAGGCATACGAATCAAAACATCCTGGAATAAAACCTTCTTAGTTTTTTTTTGTACTTTAATTCCTGAAAGTTTGAAAAAAATTAAATGATGGTACGTACAGACGTCACATACATACCAAAGCATCTCCTAGTGGAGACACGAACCAAAACACATTTACCTCTATATCTTTCCAACTAGTAGCCGGAACTTAATATGTAAGGTATTGTTTGAAAGGTATTGGCCTATAGAATAACACTAAATATGTTGGGTGTATCCACATGCCCCTTAAACCGCCAAAAGCAAAAAAACCTTTTTTGTTTCGCAACACTTTAGCCTAATTTTTAAGAATCCGGCTATTCGTTTATGAAGCTTGAATACATTTTCTGGACTCACTCTACAAGACCTTTCCAACGATATCTCAAACATGTCGATTGGACGTCTGGATAAAAACTTCCAAATCTCGTGTATATATAAGCGAGTCATTTCAGCATGCTACTGTTGCTGCTTTCGTCACTCGCGCACTGCCGTTCGCTGTGATAGGCATTCTATCGGAATCCGCAATAAAATTTAAATTTTTGCAAAAACCCGATGTTTAACAACTTACTAAATATATCTCAACATAAGTTTTCAAAAAAAATTACAAAAAATTTTTGATTCACACAAAACAAAGCATCTCACCATAAAAAAAAATATTTTAAAAATAGTTCTTGAAAAACGCCCGTTTTTTTGCACCACGTCTTTTATAGAAAATTAAACAAGCATTACGATGGTATAATTTTAAATCCCTAATTTACTGGTCTTCACTATGCAAATCAACTTCAAAAAGTTCAACTGTTAATAGCTAAGTTAGCTTTAGGACAATCTTGACCATCTTATATATAGAAATGTTAAACCCGTTTCTTTAGCTTTAAAATGACTTTAAGAAGAAGTCTCTACGATGAGCAGAACCCGAGATATAACGATATGAAGAAGTACATGATTAGTCAGAATCACGAAAAAATGCGAAGTTTCACAGATCATATCTCCGAAAAAAAAGGAAAAAAAATCCTCGAACACGTGTTAGCTTATTTCATGTATAGAACCCACAAAAATATGAAAGATAAACTAGCCATCTTTATTTTGATATCATTAGTTGTTTAATCGAAAAATTTAACTTAACCTCCTATATTTTCTTAATGTTTTTGCGCTAAATAATTTTGGTAAGGTTGAAATCAGCATGAAGAGTTCTATCCAGTTACATATTTGGTATATCTATAGCTAAAAGGTCGGTATTCTACACTTTTTAAAAAAATTTAACTTCACATTTGTTATCAGTAATGAACCGAAATTTGACGACAATCTTTGACATACCTACGGTATCGACATTTGGTCAGTTTTTAAAATGTAATAGTTGCGATCCCGTACGAGTCCGGACTAGTCAGAATCAGTCAGATTTTACTGGAAATCGATCGCGTACTCGGTTCTCTGACTATGGAGAGGACAAAAAAGAGAGTAAATACCGTTCTCTCTCTGTCAGAAGTCACCAGTTTTAGTCCGAGAATTTTTTGCTGGTAAATTCTGGTAAATGTGTCATACTACAGTATGAAAGTATTTTTGGTTATTTACATGTGTGAGCTGAGTGTGTTTACATACAAAATAAGCAAAAATTTACAACCAAAATTTGGAGGTTATGTTGAAGTTGACAGAAGTTACCATTTTTTACTAGAAAGCGATCCCGTACTTTTCAATGTTCCTCTCTCGCTCTGAGCGAATTTTTATTTTTTGACAGTTTTACTAGTCCGAGTCCGAGGAATACGGGATTGCACCTAATGAAAATGCATTTGACACCAAATGAACAGCTGTCAGATGAAGGCAGTTTTTGATGTCAGTGATTTTGACCTAATGAAAAGCAGCCTTAAAAGGTGTTCGCACGAGGCGATTTTGCGTTCAAATTTTGCTTTCAACTCACGCAGGGTTGCACGAAAAAAAAGTTGAATGGCTAAGTGTTGGCTGGCGACCAGCTTTGTTGAAAGCGATTTGTTGAAAGGCCGTTCAACCAAAAGTAGAATGCAAAGTTGAACAATGCAAACGCCTTTTTATGGCGAATATTTTGATATTTTTAGCCATTCAATTTTTTTTCGAACAACCATGCGTGAGTTGAACGCAAAAGTTGCCTGAAAAATCGCCTCGTGCGAAAGCCCTATTAAGCTTATGTATTAAATGTGCGCAAGGTAGCATGTTTACATAACTCGTTTAATTTTTACTTTCTTCCGAATAGTATCAAGGCTCAAAAGGTGAAGTTAAGTTGTGGCTTCCGGATATCAAATCATATATGGGAGTTAAGGAAATGCCAAATGGCTCACTCGCTATATACTGTGCGGTATCGACCTCTTCATGTGCTGGATGGCAGGATGGGGCATTGAAAGTTGAGAGATTCAAAAGATCCAAACGAGGAAGAAAGTTGAAGGCTTGTACTGTCCGTTGAATTTTATTATGTAGTATACTTATAAAAAAATTTACGCAGTGAATTTATTTTCTTATATTCTAAACCTACGTACATAATTACTTACTTTGGGGAACTTATACATAGTCATGTTGAAAATCTACGACAAAGGACGGAATCGCATATACACGTATATGTTGGTATACCGTAAGTTTTAGTTAATTCCACTTGTTTAAATTCATTAAAGTGTAAATTATAATAATAGGCACTGCAGGTTTAAATAACACGATATTTGGAGCACCATTGCAGCTATCGCTGGAGCAGTAACACTCTTCCCAATATACACCATTTTCATAAACACCCCAGTTACAAACACCAGTCACACCAGTGTCAGATACGGAAGCGCAACGCCGGATAACTTGACGCCAACGTCCATCCCCTAAATATAAGTTATCAAATATTTTAAAACTAATATATACAGCCCAAAAAAACTTACAGATAAATCCTCTTGGCCCTTGTTGAACTACTTTCATACAGAAAGATCCTGGCATGTGTGACTCATCAGTATTGCATTCGATAGGAATATGTTCTGTCTTATTGAATGGTTTATAGGCACCACAGCTGTCATAACCTTTTTGATCTTGATCGGAAGAGCATTGGTAGCACCTTATTCCTAGCGAAGCTTAAAAAAATGAAAAACATATCAGGTTTGTTCCACACGAGCCCGCGGGCGCCCAAAGCAGCGCAGAAAGCGTTCCTCACGCTAGAAAAATGGGTAATAGAGAGCGAATACCTTCTACTTTTGGATCGTAAAAGTATTCCTTCTTCGTGCCCGAAACAGGCCAGACTTTCTTTCAAGGCAGACATGTGCATGAAGTCAATTTGAAAAAACAGCTGTTGCAGCTGTTGTTTGTTTAAATCCGATAGCAAATATTGTAAAATACAAAAACGGAAAATAGCACTAACTAAAGGAATACGTATTAGTTGTCAAAATGATAATTGTCTACGTTGTGTAGGCGTCCTGACAATAGTGATGGTTGTATTATAATACGCATTTCGATCGAGCTATTTAAGCTAAAAACTAAAAAATATCATACACATCAACGTCTCTTGTGTTATTTTAGTTCTTTTATTATGAATTTCTCTACATAACAAACACAACATTTTTGACGCTTGTGAGAGTGTAACTTCCCAGCAAACACAGTTATAAACGTATGAGAAAAATGTATTTCTCAATTTGATATCAAATGATTTTCAAATTGATTAATTTTACATTTGAAATTCATTTGAGGTTGATTTGAAGAAAGATGTCAAGTATCAAACGACATACAAATGCGCAGTCAAAAATTGTAAGAATAAAATTAAGATCAATTGAAAAAAAAAAATGAATAGAAAAAAAATTCAAAGAGAAAGCCTACAAATAGTGGATTTGATGTTTTGGTAAGTATAGGGTAACCACCCCTAAAAAAGGTCCGGAAAAGTTGGGAGGGGTACCAAACGACGCGTTTCGGTCCCCCTATTAACAATCCGGAGGGGGAGGGCTAATATCATTAACCATTTCAAAGTTATGAACAAAAAACTTTTGTTAAATTTCGTTGTTTTCTATGGGCAGTTACACCGACAAAGATTCATTAAATCACCTGTTCTCACTTTTTAAACACTATTAAAATATATAATTTAACTTATTTATTAAACAAACACATAATTTTATCAACCTAATAGGGAATTTACATGATTCAACTTTCACAGGCGATTAGTTGAACCAAAAGTTGAACGAAAGTAGGGAGCCGACCAACTTCATTGTAAGCGATTAGCCTGAAAAATCGCCTCATGTAAATTCCCTATAAGATAGATTATCTTGTTATTAAAAAGAAGTTGACAATCTTTGCGAACTGAAACGCGAGATTCCAAAATAGCTATAGTGCTGCCACTGTATTAGTATTTCGTAATAATTCACTTTTCCTTACAAGGTGTGTGAAGTGTTCGGCTCCGTCTAGCTAGCACCCCATCCAAGGATTTACGAAAAAAAACTATTCGCAAACGATTGGTCATCGTTTGGTCAGGANCCCATCCAAGGATTTACGAAAAAAAACTATACGCAAACGATTGGTCATCGTTTGGTCAGGATTTGTCACTAATTTTCATCGTTTGGTCATTAACCGTTCTCTAGTTATTCAATTTTTACAATAGGGGTTGAAAATTTGATGTGCTAGCACCCCATCCAAGCATTTAAGAAAAAAAACTATATGCTATCGATTGGTCAGCGATCGGTGAGGACTGGTCACTTATTTTCATGGTTTGGTCATAAACCGTACTCTAATTATTCAGTTTTCAAATTAGGGGTTGAAAATTTGATGAGCTAGCACCCCATCCAAGCATTTAAGAAAAAAAAAAACTATATGCAATCGATTGGTCATCAATCTGTGAGGATTGGTCACATATTTTCATCGTTTGGTCATTAACCGTTCTCTTTTTATTCAATTTTCAAATTAAGGGTTGAAAATTTGATGTGCTAGTACGACATCTAAGCATTTACGAAAAAAACTATATGCAATCTTATATTAGTCTATATAGACTATATTAGTCTTGTCTGTATAAAATTTTGCAATAGTTATTAAAATAATTCAACTTACAGTGAAAAGAGAACAGAAGCCTAGTATATACATACATATAGCAGCAATTAGTTTCATTTAAAGAAATGGCGTGTCGTCCATTTCCACTGTAGCGTATGTAGTGCATATTTTTAGGCGCAATATATAACTACTTGCGGCGAGGCGACGTCTACCTCTAGAGTTTTGATATGATACCAGGAGACGAGGTTGATGTCTAGACTTTTATAGGATCTTTGCAAAGCAAAGATTTTATAGCTATGAATGGTGTCTGGACACACAACATTGCAAGTTGATAAAAGCGTTGTAAAAGAAAGCGAGTTGGTATAACACATACAGATCTTTCAAAAAGCTAGCAGGGATGAAACAAACACTTCAATATTCGAAACAGCGTTTGCTACAGCGACGACAGCGCTTGAATTCTGTTGTGAAGCAAAATGTATAAACCAAGTGAAGTGGTAAAGTAACATAGCGGCAAATCATAGCAAGCAAACCGAGTGCACTAGAACAGAGGTGCTCAACAAATTTAAGTTACTGAGCCAAACGACAACAACGTCAATACCAATTATAACAACATCGTTCTGGGAATTGCAAAAAATATGTCAACCCCTAAATAACAAATCAATGATACAAGCATAAAGCTGAGCATATGCGAGCCAAAGCGAGGCAGGAGTGTTTTTTGCTGAGTCAACGCTTGTTTTGCTGTGTTTGTTGTAAGTGAGCCACAGTGGTGTTTTGTAAGCCTGCTGAATGTCGATAGATTTTTGTCGGTGAACTTTTTGCGTGTTGTGCTTCCACGAATTCTGTGTTTGTTGTAAGTGAGCCAACTGAGCCAATTGAGCAAATTGAGCTACCGCATGAGCACCCCTGCACTAGAACATTTGTATGTATGTAAAGCAACTCATTAACAAGCACTCCCGCCGCTAAAGAAGTTTTCACTTCAAAAAACGTAGTACTTATCATACGGGCATAACGAGCAGGCATACAGCAAAACAACCTTCGCGGAAGCGACGGAAAGCCTAAGTATAGAGCGTAGTGCGAGATCGGTTATTAGTGACGCGTGTAATTGTTAAACCTTTGTAAAAAAAATATTCGTATAGTGCGAGATTTGTTAGTATTGCTGTATATATACGGTGACCATCCGTCCTGTATTATACGGGACAGTCCTCTTTTTTGACCCATTGTCCTGGTAATTTATTTATTTTATACGGGACGCCAAATGTTCTGTATTTCTTTTAATGCCCTGTATTTGTCCCGTATTCGGTGTTCCGACGCCTTAACAGCTCATTAAAATGGAATGCCTATGAACGAGTTTTAAGTGATGTTGGTATATGATTGTAATTTTCTTTATAAACAGTTATTATTTTCTAATCTGAATGCCTGTGATTCGAATCGAGGAATACATACAGCGGCCAAAATAGAAATTAGGACTCGACATTTTAGTAAGTTTGGCTATTTTTCCTCAGTTTATTATTTATTTTATGAAAGTAAAGCTCTTTTAGTAACAAAAACCATATAATACCAAACTTCCAACTTTGTGCGAAAACTATAAAAATTAATTCTACAATATTTCGCCAAAATTTCAAACTTTTTAATTAGAATCTTTAGAAAAAAATTTGGTTTGCAGTTTTGTAACTCATTAAAATTTAGTATAATAAAGTGCGAGTGGAAAGTGCTACTCATTTGTTTTTCTTTCAAAAAAAAAGGTCGAACATACATACTTACTTTATATGAAAAAAATGCGTAACAGGCTAACCTAATATTCGCGGCTTGCGTTTTGGCACGCATGCCGTCGAATTTGTTTTTTTGCGTCAACCGAAATTGACTTGCATGCGTTTGCATTTGATTTCATTGAGCGAAACGTCAAATCAAAATGTCACGCAGAACAAAAGTTGGAAATTGAGTTAGCTTCATACGCACGCCGTTCAATTTCGGTTGATCTCATACAAGTTGCATGTGCATGAGAAATTTTTGACAATAAATTGGCGGCGTGCGTGAATATTAGGTTAGCCTGTAACACCGTCAACAAAAAAAAAATTGCCAAAAATTAGTGGTAAACCTTACCGACTTAAAGTGCACTTTGTTATACTAAAATTTAACGAATTTTTTTAAACAAATTTTACGGGGTAAAAATTATCCTACCAATTTGTGATGTTTCTTCAGGGAAAACAGTGTGGAAAAAATTTCCAAAATTATCTTTTGTCCCGTATTCGGCTCTCATAAATATGGTCACCGTATGTATATAAGATACATATTTAAGATGCCTAAACCATCAAAAATTTAAAAAGAAAAAGCTATTGCCGTAGTTAGGCAATTTCTTCAAAATAACATTTTCTTACCGATAACTTACCTGGGCCTACAACTGATGTTTGGACGGAAATGAGTAAAGCTGAAATTAGTCGAGAACGCAGAACGTATACTTAAACGCAGTCTGTATACGCAGAATTTTGTCGATTACTGGAGCCCTCAGTGTTGCTTACTACACTGTTGCCACTCATCAATGCCTTTTCATAAACTTACCCTTTCAACTACAATTTTTCGTGCTATAATAGATTTTAGCTAAATATAAACGACTTAGTTTTCAACAAAAACCTTATTCAATAGTAAATTTCAAATATTTTAAACATATTTTGAATAGGAACTTACAACTTTTTTACCATCTGTAAAACTGACGAAGTGGCAACCATCTAAAGAAGGAGAAATCAGCTGACACGGAAAAATCTAAATTCCGCAGATTTCTGCGCTACGGGCTACAACTACAGAAAAATTCTGCGGTGTTGAGTTTTCATTTACATGGCGCTTTGGTAAGACAGATCGTGTCAGCTGAGTCGGGTTTACGTACCGGTAGGTTTACGTTCTTGACTAATTTCAGCTTAAGATTTTCAACGGTGTTTCGAATGCACGTGATTGTTATCGGGAAGTGACGGAGGATCGGCGAAAAATATTCACGATTGAGAGAATACAAAGGTTGCGCCGATCTCGGACCGCTA
>NW_016160165.1:61002-69163 GCF_001687245.7 Rhagoletis zephyria | reverse complement strand
GTGTCAATTGCCCCCCGCTGCATCCCTTTTTCGATAGTTCCGAACTAGTCCTAAATTCTATAGTTCCGAACCAGTTCTAAAATCGACAGACGAAAGAAAAAAGTATCATGATTTTTCAACCTTTCAGTTCTGTCGTGTGCGATTTTACATTATTTTCAAAGAAACGTTTTTTTCAATTTGAAATTAAATTTGTTTGAATGATTGTAAGAAATGTACGTTTACATACCTTGCTGTAGCTGAATTTGCAGAGGTGCTCGCTGTTATTGGTTAGATTCCAGATGGTCCCAAGATGTTAATATGTTAACACAAAGCTTTGTTTTGTATTACCAAACTATGAAATAGCATCTGCGAAGCACAGAATAGAAGCGTATTTGAACGAAAAAGCCGCCGAACACATATCTATGTAAAGTAAATAAGCCCCCCGCTGAATCCCTTATTCGATAGTTCCGAAATAGTTCTAAATTCGACAAATAGGATCTAGTTCGTTCTGCATCCCTTTTTCTATAGTTCCGAACCAATTCTAAATTCGTCACTTTAGATATAGATTTGTAGTGAAAAAAACTGAAAAATTAGTTTCTTAAAAGTACCACTTTTCGCCGATTTTGGACTGGTGGGGATCTAGTTCCTATCGGACTAGTTCTTTTTGGCGATAAAGACCTAGTACGGAACTAGAAATTTGATTCACTAGTCCGCGGTTTCCCTGCAGGGTTTCAAACGCATTCTGTTTATTCCGGCTGTGAAATGGGATTATCCGGAATGTGTAAAGAAACGCAGCCATACATAGGTAAACTGGGCTACAAATTTTGTGATGACACGAGGCAATATTTATTTTGAGTTTAAGTTGTTATAAAACGGACTTTATAACTTGATTGGTAGTTTTTTCAACCAACATAATAAGGGCTATTCACAGCCGTAAAGCCAATATCGAGCTTTGTGTTTCTTTTTAGGTATTTTTTAATGAAGATTTTTTGGGATCGAAAATATATTTTTAGCTTTAAAATCTTATTTTGAAGACTTTTTTGGAAAAATAAGATTTTTAAGGGACTTTCCCTGGCAACACTGAACTTGATACATATGGTTTCGCTTGTAAGCGGTGTTTAAACAACGATCTCGCCATTATGTTACATTCTTCAAGATGTGTATAAAGTTAGCGAAACAACATCAAGCAAAAAATGTCGCATATACCCATGAATTTGCCGTTTTTTTGCCGTTAATTAGTTGTGGAAAAAATAATTTTGTCGCTCTGGTATTTTTTTAGATATAAGGTGTGTTGCTAACTTTATATAAAGTAGCGAAGCACCCCTCCAAACTCAAAGACAAACGACTAGGCTTTATGTCAAAATTTGCCGTTCTATGATGAGCTAGTTTACTTTTGAAAAAAAAGTATATTTTTTTCAATGTTCAATAATTTTTAGAAGAAAAGGATAATAATATAATAGAAAAGCAAACCCGGTTTCTTTATGTACCACTTAGAAATTTAAACAAACAATAATCACCATTGTTAAAATTCAAAAATCAAGAAGCTTTCTTATCACAATCAAACAGTTTTAATTCACAAACACTTTAAACGGCGAATTATGCAACAAAAAAATTAATTATTTTTATTATTTTTTACCAATTTTAAAACCGCTTTCCAAGTGCCTATTTTTTTTAAATAAGGCTGTTAAAACAAAAAAACAAATTTAACGACAAAATCAAAAACAGTTTTAGTGCACAAAACAAGCCAAACGGCAAATTATGTCACAAAAAAGTTGATTGTTTTTATTAGTTTTAACCAATTTTTAAAGCGCTTTCCGAGTCCCTATTTTTTTTTAATAAGGCTGTTTAAAAAAAAGACCAATAAACGACAAAATCAAAAACAGTTTTAATGCAAAAAACAAGCCAAACGGCAAATTATGTCACAAACAAAATAATTGTTTTTATTATTTTTAACCACGTTTGAAACCGCTTTCCAAGTCCCTATTTTTTTTTTTAATAAGGCTGTTTAAAAAAAAGACCAATAAACGACAAAATCAAAAACAGTTTTAATGCAAAAAACAAGCCAAACGGCAAATTATGTCACAAACAAAATAATTGTTTTTATTATTTTTAACCACGTTTGAAACCGCTTTCCAAGTCCCTATTTTTTTTTAAATAAGGCTGTTTAAACAAAAAAAAATTAAATGACAAAATCAAAAACTTTTTTAGTGCACAAAATAATCCAAACGGAAAATTATGCAACAAAAAATTAATTGTTTTTATTATTTTTAAACAATTTTTAAACCGCTTTCCGAGTCCCTATTTTTTTTTAATAAGGCTGTTTAAACAAAAACAATTAAACGACAAAATCAAAAACAGTTTTAATGCACAAAGCAAGCCAAACGGCAAATTATGCAACAAAAAATTAAATGTTTTTATTATTTTTAACGAATTTTTACATCGCTTTCCTACCGTCCCTATTTTTTTAAATAAGGCTGTTTAAACAAAAAACAATTAGACGACAAAATCAAAAACAGTTTTAATGCACAAAGCAAGCCAAACGGCAAATTATGCAACAAAAAATTAAATGTTTTTATTATTTTTAACGAATTTTTACATCGCTTTCCTACCGTCCCTATTTTTTTAAATAAGGCTGTTTAAACAAAAAACAATTAGACGACAAAATCAAAAACAGTTTTAATGCACAAAGCAAGCCAAACGGCAAATTATGCAACAAAAAATTAAATGTTTTTATTATTTTTAACGAATTTTTACATCGCTTTCCTACCGTCCCTATTTTTTTAAATAAGGCTGTTTAAACAAAAAACAATTAGACGACAAAATCAAAAACAGTTTTATTGTTTTTATTATTTTTAGCCAATTTTTAAACCGCTTTCCAAAATTATAAAATTGTTCTGTAGATTTTAATTTTTGGCATAAATTAATATTTCTATTTTTAGTTCGTAATTATTCCTTACTTGGCGCCCCTTGTCCTTTACCCCGTCGTATATTATCCATATGGACAGAACAAGTGAATCTAATTTTTTAGAGAAAATTTTAATTAAAAAGGTAGCACCAACTATAATTACAAAAAAAAAAATAAAAAAATAAAAAATAAAAAAAAGGTTTTCTGCCAGTGGGATTCGAACCACAAATCCCGTAACAGCCCTTTGTTAAGATGAAAGAGAACAGAGCTATCCATTTCCAAGTGAATCCAATTTTTTAGACAAAATTGTAATTAAAGAAGTAGCAACAACTATAATTACAAACAAAAAAAAACATCAAAAAAGATTTAAAAAATGTTTGCTGCCAGTTGTATTCGAACCACCGATCTCGAAATAGCCCTTTGTTAAGATGAGAGAGAACAGAGCTATCATTTTCAACTGAATCTAATTTTTTGACAAAATTTTAATCAAAGAAGTGGCAACAACTATACTTACAATATAAAAAAAAAAAACAATAAAAAAAAAAAAGATTTACAAAAATGTTTGCTGCCAGTTGTATTCGAACCACCGATCTCGAAATAGCCCTTTGTTAAGATGAGAGAGAACAGAGCTATCCATTTCCAAGTGAATCCAATTTTTTTGACAAAATTTTAATTAAAAAGGTAGCAACAACTATAATTACAAACAAAAACAATTAAAAAAAAATAACAATTAAAAAAAAGATTTAAAAAATGTTTGCTGCCAGTTGCATAATTTACCGTTTGGATTATTTTGTGCACTAAAAATGTGTTTGATTTTGTCGTTTAATTGTTTTAATTTTTTGTTGCATAATTTTCCGTTTGGCTTGTTTTGTGCACTAAAACTGTTTTGATTTTGTCGTTTAATTGTTTTTTTTACAGCCTTATTTAAAAAAAATACGGACTTGGAAGCGGTTTAAAAATTGGTTAAAAATAATAAAAACAATTAATTTTTTTGTTGCATAATTTGCCGTTTGGCTTATTTTGTACATTAAAACTGTTTTTGATTTTGTCGTTTAATTGTTTTTTTTTTAAACAGCCTTATTTAAAATAATAATTAATAAAAAAATTATTTTTTTCAAAAGTAAACTAGCTCATCTTAGAACGGCAAAAAAACGGCAAATTTTGACATAAAGCCTAGTCGTTTGTCTTTGAGTTTGGAGGGGTATATATATTTATATATGTATTTATATAAAGTTAGCAAAACGCCTTATATCTAAAAACATACCAGAGCGACAAAATTATTTTTTCCACAACTAATTAACGGAAAAAAACGGCAAATTCATGTGTATATTCGACATTTTTTGCTTAATGTTGTTTCGCTAACTTTAAACACATTTCTTCAAGTGAAGATGAAAGTCAGGAGGATTCATCCGACATTTTCAGCCGCGATGTAATTGTCATTACTTTTTATTAAATGAAATGTTCCCAATTTTATATTCAAGTATCAATAAAATAAACATTATTAATTATTACTAACTTTTTAATTTTTTTATTAACCTAAACAACTTAATTTACTTTCCTAATTGTTTCTTAAAAATACTTGACATCCGCATTCGCATCCGCATCCGCGGATGTCTACAATTCCAAATTCGCAACATCCCACATAAGGGTATTGGCCGATTTAGGCTCCCAAAATTATATTTACGAAAATTTTAACTCACAGTGCTTAGAAATAAAGTAAATAGAGGGGGAGGATGTCTAAGTATTAAACCAAAACAACGAAAATTAAGTTGCTTCAAGTTTGACATCGATATACTCCATGTTATCATGGTCCGATTGTAGAAACAGTGATACCTACGTGTTCGTATCGGCAAGAAGAAGGTTTATAATATAAACATTTGTTCCACAACTTTTTCAATTACAGAATATTTTAGAAATGGACGTGGCTATCTTAAAACCAAAGTTCAAAAATTTAGACTATATTGTGGATTTCGTCAGAATATCTATAAGGATTGAAAAAGTTGTGCAACAAATATTGTTAACGAAGCGATATTATGTCGAAATCCGCAATTAAATCTGCGCTTTGCTAATTTTAGTCCTGCAATTGCCACGCCCATTTCTAGGGGTTTGTCGCCTTAAAGAAAAATCTTGCCATTCAAGTATTATATCTGGATAGGTATTCTATCGGAATCCGCAATAAATTTTTGCACTGAGGGAAAAAAATTTTAGAATAAAAAAAAACGTGCTAAATTTAAAAAAATACGCTTATGAAAGAACACCAACCCAAGTCGTTTTAAATTTGAGTATGTGCGTTGTAAAATATGTGGTTTTGAAGTGCACAGATGCTTTTTCGTAACTAAGAAGAAAAAAAAAACGTAATTTTATGTTCCTCTTGGCAGCAACCAAATGTATTCAAGCGTCTTTGCACACTCAGCTACAGGCATACATGTAAACTTGCTTTCAAATGTTGAGTTTGAATCCACATAATAGCGCGCGATTAGTACATTATGTCATACCATGTATGTGTTGTCACCGCTGTGCATGCCTTTTATCCATATTACATATGAAAAAGCATCCGAGACGTGCAAAACGCCATCCGTGCAGTGACAAATGCTTCATTTTAATACAGGCGTATTTGAATTAAATATTTCCATGATACGTAGTGTATGTATAATGGAAAAACCCATTTCGTTAACACTTCACTAGATTTAAATACGAGCATTTTTAAATGGTAATCAAATAAACGTTTTTTATTCTTACAACGCGTTTTTTTTCTCAATGTACTTTTAGCAAAAACCCGATGTTTAACACCTTACCAAATATATCCTAACATAAGTTTTCGAAAAAAAGAGAAAAAATTGTTGATTCTCACAAAATAAACCATCTTGTCATAAAAAGAAATATTTTAAAAATAGTTCTTGAAAAACTCCAATTTTTTAACCTCGTTTTTTATAGAGAATTAAACAAGGATTACGATGGTTTAATTATAAATCCCTAATTTATTGGTCTTTACTATGCAAATCAACTTCACCTGTTTCTTAGCTTTAAAATGACGTTAAGATGAAGTATCTACGGTCAGCAGAACCCGAGATATAACGATTTGAAGAACAATATGATTAGTCAGAATCACGAAAAAATGCAAACTTTGACAGATCATATTTCCGAAGAAAAAAAGAAGAAAAAAAGTCCTCGGACACGTATTAGCTCATTTCATATTTCATGTAAAGAACCCACAAAAAAAATGTTAATCGAATCGGAGACATGACATAACTTTTTTTTTACGAAATCCGTCCGACTTAAAAAAGAATGTCTCAAATATGGATGTATGACAATGTTGGTGTCAGACGAAAAAGTTTAATAAGGCCACCTGTTTAAAAATTAAATTCAATGTATATACATATGTAATAGGTTCAATTAATTATAACAATATGGATATCATATATGCATAGTAGGTTGGAACATGAGATGGTTTGCCATCCAACATGGCTTTGAAAGGCTTAATTTTCAACTACATTTAGTAGGATTGCTACCTGTTTAAAAAATCAAATCCAATATAACATATGATTGGAAAGAACACTATATGAACCAACTATTATGTTGAGTTTTACTGAAATAATTTACACCTAACCTAACACGCAGAAATTTCATACACTTATCGAACTAAATATAGTATATGGTAGTTCATTTTGTTTGAAATATCTTTTAATTTTAATTTTTTAGTGCATCTTTTGTGTCTTCTCAGAATTAGTAATTACAAATAATTTCGAATACTTGGCAAATTTGTGCGAATATCTCCAGACACCCTTAAAATTAAAAACATTATCTGAATACAAAATTCCATCAAAATAGTTAGAGCCGTTTCCGAGAAACCTATGGATATATACATATGTATTTAACCCTAGAACACACACCCAGAAAATACCACGTAAACACACACCCGGGATACGTTTGTACCCGGGACCTTATTTTGCGTTTTTTTTAATGCTTATTCAACCGATTTCTATGATTTTTTTTTTAAATGTATATTTTAATATATAACAAGTATTTTGTCTTTTGTTTCATTCGAATATTCCTACTGGTTCCAGCGATATGGGCAAATAAAGTCAGGACATGCAACAGTGGATTTTTGTTTTTGTTGTTGTCCTGATAAATGCAAAACAAAATAATATAATTTATAATAATATACTTGTAGAGTAACAACGAATACACATTTTGGTTTTTATTTCATTGAAATAGTCTACATGGTTCAAAAGATATGTGCAAAAAGGTCGCGCAAGGTATGGGTACGTAGGTAGCAAATACACTGGTATAACTGGTTTTTGTATTTTATATGCAGCTGCAAGGGTTGTTTTCACACGAGGTGTTGTTATAAATGCTGCCTGTTGATATTTTCATTATTGTTTTGGTACTCAAAAGTGTAAGAAGTGAAAATATAAGTGAAAATAAATATAACTGAAACTATAAATAACTGGATACGAAATGACTTCAAGAAGAAACGAATATTTATCAAGTGCAGCATATAGAAGGTAAAAAATGTAAAATAAGCAACAATGTAAACATATACTAATTTTTTTTATTATGCAGGCTAACTGAGGAACAGCGAGAATCATATATACAATCTTTATTTGATGAAATTTGTGACGATGACGCTCCCTATGACTTTGACTCAGAAGATGAAGAAGAAATTCAAATCAATGACATTGAAATTGCTGATGACGATGCTGAAGTTTCGCAAAGTGCCGCAGAAGTATTACCTGATTATGCGGACTATGAGGATGATGAAGAAGAAGAAGTAGAAGAAAATAATGAATTACCTGCTAGTGCCGAAAAATTTGTTGCACGTGATGGTACTGAGTGGATGAAAGAACCAAATGTAAGTCGTCAGGTACTCAGACAAAATATTATAAGAGAACGTTCTGGACCAGCTAGATGCACTGAAATGTTGTCAATAGAGCAAACATTCAAATGTTTCATGAACGTTGAAATGGCTGATATAATTATGCGCCACACAAATAAGTTAGCAAAAGAAACTTATAATGCTTACAACAATGCGCATCCAAACACAACTCCTAAGTCATGGACGCCTGTGTCAATAACAGAGCTATATGCATTTTTTGGCATACTTATTATGACTGGTGCGAACCATAGCAATGGAGAACATGTTCGAGATTTATGGAGCGTCAAAAACTATCCTTTATATCGCGCCACAATGGGAGTCAACCGTTTCTGTTCGATATTGCGGTTCCTAAGATTTGACGATAAAAACACTCGTGCAACACGCTTACTAACTGATAAAGC
>NW_016160165.1:50447-55185 GCF_001687245.7 Rhagoletis zephyria | reverse complement strand
TTGCTATTTATGTTACGCACAAGAGGAAAAACGCCGTAGAAAAACCAGAAAGCTGTGCGACAAATGTAAGAAGCCAATGTGTCTTGAACATTCGGTCACATCAACAAATTGCTCTATTTGCCATGATTTTCCTTAGATATAAGATGCATTTTTATAATTTTTATAATAAAAGTCAATAATATAATGTGTGAAATGAATATTTTTAATTTTTCAAATAAAAAAATAATATAAAAAATGTTTTTTTTTTATTATTATGAGGATTTTTACTATTGGGGTACAAACGTATCCCGGGTGTGTGTTTACGTATATAATGTGTTTGGAAGGCTGTAGCTCCTGAACCAATGGTCCGATCTGGTTCAAATTTTGTTGTTTTGTTAGCGGTATAGAGGTATAGCGGTTCAAAAGTTACAACACTTCAAAGTTGAAAGTGGATACATTTGTACCCGGGTGTGTGTTCTAGGGTTAAGATGGTTATGTGCAACCCGCCCGCTGTTCTACTACACTCCCTTTATAAGCAACCCTTAGTGTCAGTGGGAGTAAGCTCGGGGGATCCGAAAAAAGCAACAGTCGGTAACAGTAGTAGCAGAAGTCGAGTTTCCCGTCGCAAACGCCTTATCCACTTGTCATTTTTGAATTAATATTAATACTTATTGTTATTTTAGCTTGATCATAAAAAAACTTACCTAAAAAGGCCATATAGCAATAATCGCCATACTCTTACATTTGGGGGCTCGTGCCGGTCGAAATCGTGTTATGTGTAGTGAGAAAAAGGAAACAACTCGCAGACAGTTGAAATTGAACAGTAGCAAAGATTTTATGTTGAACAGTTGTGCCAATTGTAGGCAAAAAAAAAGATCGAACGAAAACCCTTTGTATGAAAGGTTGAGCTATTAGCATTGAACAAAAATTTTAATAAGAATCGATCAATTTTTATGCGCAGTTACTGGTGTAAGAATTACGGTCGTAGTTGGTAAAGCAGAACATAAGTATATAAGTACCGCTGCGAAAAATAACTTCCACCTAGAAATTTCCTGTAAAGTTGAACTGAAAAGGTTGACCGTGAGCTAAACGGAGTTGAAAAAAACAGACAGTGAAGGTGAATATCGTGTAACATCCATATCAAAGCTCTCTACTGAAAGGTGGCCTGTTGTGCAAGCTTCTAAAAGGCAATGAGTCGTTCGTCGTTCCAAAATGGTGGAAAGAGAGGTGATTCAGCAGTCCCACGAAGCAGGTCACTTCTCTACAGCTAAGACGAGATGCGCGCGATTCAACAGTCGTATTGGATACCACATCTCGAAAGCAAGGTAACAAAATTAATTGCTAATCGCGTTGAATGCGTAATTAAAAACAAAAAGCTGGGAAAGCAAGAAGGGTTCTTGGTTTGCATCGACAAATGGGTTAGGCCGCTTCATAAGTTGCACATCGACCATTTGGGTCCAATGGATGCGACGTCCAAGCAGTACAAATATATCCTTGCTGTAGTTGACGGTTTTTCCAAGTTTGTATGGCTGTTTCCAACCAAGTCAATAGGGCAAGAAGAAGTCATAAAGAAGTTAACTGGGTGGTCTGCCATATTTGGGTTCCCGAAGCGTAAAGTAAGGGACAGAGGCCCAGCGTTCACGGCGAACAAGTGGAATGATATGCTGAATGAAAATAAAATAGAGCACGTAATATCAACAACAGGGGTGTCAAGAGGTAACGGGCAGATAGAGCGTGTCAACCGTTCCATTCTGTCCATTATCGCAAAGTTGTCAGCAGGTGAACCGTCCAAGTGGTTTAAGTACGTACCGCGAGTCCAGAAAGTTATCATCCCGCACATGCACGCTTCGGCAAAATCGTCACCATTCGAAGTTATGTTTGGCACCAAGATGCATAATCAAGCCGAAAGCCGTCTGTTGGAACTTCTCGAAGAACTGGTAGAGAGCTTCAACGAAGAACATCAGAAACTGCGAGAAGAAGCGAAGAAGCACATCAAGCAGACCCAACAAACCTACAAGCGCAACTAAGACAAAAAACAACGAACAGAGCATGTTTATAAGTTGGGCGATATGGTTGCAGTGAAGAGGTCACAGTTCATTGCCGGACGGAAACTGACCAGCGGTTTCTGTGCCCATATGAAAACATAGTAAACGGCCGCTACGAAGTAAAAAAGGCAGCACAAGTCGAAGGGCCTAACGTCACATCAACCAGCTGCGATAATATGAAGCTCTGGAGGTTCATCACCGAAAACGAGGATCTGATGTCATCTGAGACAGATGACGAGGATCAACAGGGCCGAGCGTAAGGCGGTTTTATGCAACCCGCCCGCTGATCCTACACTCCCTTTATAAGCAACCCTAAGTGTCAGCGGGAGTAAGCTCGGGTGATCCGAAAAAAGCAACAGTCGGTAACAGTCGTAGAAGAAGTCGAGTTTCCCGTCGCAAACGCATTATCCACTTATCAGGTTTGAATTAATATTAATATTGTTACTTTAACTTGATCATTACATATAACGTAACACTTACTTAATAAAGCCATATAGCAACAATCGCTATATTTTTACATGTATGCATAAATATTGACAAGAATTGGTTGTTTAAAGTAATCAGATACATACATATGTATATGTAGTTTGAGAAAAATTCTTTCGATTTGATTGCCTTAAAAACTTATTTGCAAATTTTTACTAGAACTTACCGTTAAGAGGAGAATTGGTTTCTAGATGTACTGACAACTATTTTCTCCAAATTTTTAAATTCAACCTCTATCTGAAGGTGTAAGTTCATATTACATATATTTGTATTAAACTATGTGGATTATACCAATATCCAAATTTAATGCATTTAAAAAATTAACACACCATTTAAAGCAGTTTTTACAACTTCGGCCTGTATTAAACACATCTAAAGACTGAGTAAACAATTATCAACTCGGCACTTTGACACGGTGCGGGCGAAAGGGGGTTTAAAAAATAACGGAATCTAGTCAAGTATTGTATTCTCCTCACCCTTAATGCAGATATAAAAGAAAAAAGTGCGTTTGAAAAATTCGACTTTTGGCCGCGTAAATCGGCATCTATGCCAGGGTTGAAAAATGGAAATTTGAGATTGTACCTAATATCATAAAATAAATGTACCTAAATGAGACAGATTGTACCTAAAAAAGTTACGGCGCAATATTTTGCTACAAGCTTATGAGATGGTAACAAAATATTGGGCCGTGAAATATGCAGTGCCACAATTTCCGCTAATCTTCAAAGCTGAATTGCTAAATATTTTATCTGTATTGTCAATCGCAGTGACCTTACTTTGTAGTTCGAATCCAAAAGAAGTTATATTCCAATGCCTAACTCTTTTATAGTATCAATCGTTTGAATTCGAACAAATTTACTATCGATTCGAACTACATAGTAAGGGTCTTGGTAAATTTTCCGGTTACAAAATTCTCGGTAACGAGCCAAATGACCTGTAAGAAAGTAGTTACATGATTTTTGCAGAGTATTTTTCTGTTTTCCATTTTGGTTTAAAAGCTAATTTGCTTAAATGATTATAAGTAATGTAACAAGGCGAATCCATATAAGGTAGTAACGATTCAACAAAAATTATTTGCATTTTGCTTTTTTTTGCGGGCCATTGTCAAATTTCAGCTATCCTCCGAAGGAAAAAGGGCGACATAAAATACAAACACTCTCAAGTTTTCACTCACTCACTAGCGAAATACAAAATCTTGACAATGACACGGTAAGCACAGCTGAACAAACAGCAATACCTTATATGAATTCGCTTTGTAATGTAATTGAAAGTTTGAGTTTAAAACTGAACCTTCGAAAGCACGTTGAAGTGATTTGACTGTAGCTTGGTGGGCAGACGTGCTTGCTAATATCTCTTCGGTTCCAGAAGGTTCTGGATTCAATTGCCACCTGATGAAATTAAAATGATAATGAAAACTTTATTATTATATCGAAAACTAAGCAAAATATCGTTTGACTCTAAGAATTACAGTAACCAATGCATTTTATCGCGTTATATTCTGGAAAAAACAACAATAATTTACACATGGCCAAGGTTAGCTGCTATTCCGGAGGACACCACATCTCATCAGACTTCTTCATCGAGTTCACTGGCATTTTCGGCGTTCAAAGCCAGTGGTCCTAACTAGGGATGCATAGATCAGGGATGAAAAAGTAGGTACAATTGTACCTTTTTCCGACGTTTGATGACTTAAAGGTACATTAGGTACAGACACTAGATTTTAGGTACAAACATCTTTTGATCAGATGCATTTTTTGTTTTCTTTTCTTTTTCCTTTACCGTGCTAGTGTATTTACTTTGCTTTCATTTTGAAGAATAAACAATTTTAAAGAAAAGTGGTCAAAAGGAAGAAATTAAAAAAGTCATATTATGTATTATCTTAAACATTTTACATTGCATTTAGAGCAGCCACTGCGAAAAATTAACACTTTGCTTAGCTATCCTCAAATTCGTATTTTTTTCTATTAATTTTAACGGTTATTTTCACTAAGTCAAATTCAATGGCATTTGCGGTCAAATGAGTGAAAACAAATTGTCAAATGGGACTAAAAGATGGTATTTTGATTGGTTTAGATCAGAATAGGCCTTCATGTGTGTACATACGCTGCTAAAGCCGCTATTTCTAAGTTTGGCCCATAATATCATCGATAAAGGTAGGGATAAAGGAAAGAAATTTGTGTCAAAATATGGCGACAAATTTTGTTGTCAAAATATGACATAATGAAAAC
>NW_016160165.1:25646-50234 GCF_001687245.7 Rhagoletis zephyria | reverse complement strand
TTGACTTGGTTGGAAACAGCCATACAAACTTGGAAAAACCGTCAACTACAGCAAGGATATATTTGTACTGCTTGGACGTCGCATCCATTGGACCCAAATGGTCGATGTGCAACTTATGAAGCGGCCTAACCCATTTGTCGATGCAAACCAAGAACCCTTCTTGCTTTCCCAGCTTTTTGTTTTTAATTACGCATTCAACGCGATTAGCAATTAATTTTGTTACCTTGCTTTCGAGATGTGGTATCCAATACGACTGTTGAATCGCGCGCATCTCGTCTTAGCTGTAGAGAAGTGACCTGCTTCGTGGGACTGCTGAATCACCTCTCTTTCCATCACTTTTGGAACGACGAACGACTCATTGCCTTTTAGAAGCTTGTGCAACAGGCCACCTTTCAGTAGAAAGCTTTGATACGGAGGTTACACGATATTCACCTTCACTGTCTGTTTTTTTTTTCAACTCCGTTTAGCTCACGGTCAACCTTTTCAGTTCAACTTTACAGGAAATTTTTAGGTGGAGGTTATTTTTCGCAGCGGTACTTATATATTTATGTTCTGCTTTACCAACTACGACCGTAATTCTTACACCAGTAACTGCGCATAAAAATTTATCGATTCTCATAAAAATTTTTGTTCAATGCTAATAGCTCAACCTTTCATACAAAGGGTTTTCGTTCCATCTTTCTTTTTGGATACAATTGGCACAACTGTTCAACTTAAAAACTTTGCTACTGTTCAATTTCAACTGTCTGCGAGTTGTTTCCTTTTTCTCACTACACATAACACGATTTCGACCGGCACGAGCCCCCAAATGTAAGAGAATGGCGATTATTGCTATATGGCCTTATTAGGTAAGTTTTTTTTTATGATCAAGTTAAAATAACAATAAGTATTAATATTAATTCAAAAATGACAAGTGGATAATGCGTTTGCGATGGGAAACTCGACTTCTGCTACGACTGTTACCGACTGTTGCTTTTTTCGGATCACCCGAGCTTACTCCCGCTGACACTTAGGGTTGCTTATAAAGGGAGTGTAGTAGAAGAGCGGGCGGGTTGCACATAACCATCTTAAATACATATGAGTATATCCATAGGTTTCTCGGAAACGGCTCTAACTATTTTGATGGAATTTTGTATTCAGATAATGTTTTTAATTTTAAGGGTGTCTGGAGATATTCGCACAAAGTTGCCACGTATTCGAAATTATTTGTAATTACTAATTCCAATCACATGTTATATTGAATTTGATTTTTTAAACAGGTAGCAATCCTACTAAATGTAATTGAAAATTAAGCCTTTCAAAGCCTTGTTGGATGGCAAACCACCTCCTGTTCCAACCTACTATGTATATATGATATCCATATTGTTATAATTAATTGAACCTATTACATATGTATATACATTGAATTTAATTTTTAAACAGGTGGCCTTATTAAACTTTTTCGTCTGACACCAACATTGTTATACATCCATATTTGAGACATTCTTTTTTAAGTCGGACGGATTTCGTAAAAAAAAGTTATGTCATGTCTCCGATTCGATTAAAATTTTTTTTGTGGGTTCTTTACATGAAATATGAAATGAGCTATGTGCGTGTTCGAGGAATTTTTTTCTTCTTTTTTTCTTCGGAAATATGATCTGTCAAAGTTTGCATTTTTTCGTGATTCTGACTAATCATATTGTTCTTCAAATCGTTATATATCGGGTTCTGCTGACCGTAGAGACTTCATCTTAACGTCATTTTAAAGCTAAGAAACAGGTGAAGTTGATTTGCATAGTAAAGACCAATAAACTAGGGANTAGAAGAGCGGGCGGGTTGCACATAACCATCTTAAATACATATGTGTATATCCATAGGTTTCTCGGAAACGGCTCTAACTATTTTGATGGAATTTTGTATTCAGATAATGTTTTTAATTTTAAGGGTGTCTGGAGATATTCGCACAAAGTTGCCACGTATTCGAAATTATTTGTAATTACTAATTCCAATCACATGTTATATTGAATTTGATTTTTTAAACAGGTAGCAATCCTACTAAATGTAATTGAAAATTAAGCCTTTCAAAGCCTTGTTGGATGGCAAACCACCTCCTGTTCCAACCTACTATGTATATATGATATCCATATTGTTATAATTAATTGAACCTATTACATATGTATATACATTGAATTTAATTTTTAAACAGGTGGCCTTATTAAACTTTTTCGTCTGACACCAACATTGTTATACATCCATATTTGAGACATTCTTTTTTAAGTCGGACGGATTTCGTAAAAAAAAGTTATGTCATGTCTCCGATTCGATTAAAATTTTTTTTGTGGGTTCTTTACATGAAATATGAAATGAGCTATGTGCGTGTTCGAGGAATTTTTTTCTTCTTTTTTTCTTCGGAAATATGATCTGTCAAAGTTTGCATTTTTTCGTGATTCTGACTAATCATATTGTTCTTCAAATCGTTATATATCGGGTTCTGCTGACCGTAGAGACTTCATCTTAACGTCATTTTAAAGCTAAGAAACAGGTGAAGTTGATTTGCATAGTAAAGACCAATAAACTAGGGATTTATAGTTAAACCATCGTAATCCTTGTTTAATTCTCTATAAAAAAACGTGGTTAAAAAAATGGGAGTTTTTCAAGAACTATTTTTAAAATATTTCTCTTTATGACGAGATGGTTTAATTTGTGAGAATCAACAATTTTTTGTCTTTTTTTCGAAAACTTATGTTAGGATATATTTGGTAAGGTTGTAAGAATTNCTAGGGATTTATAGTTAAACCATCGTAATCCTTGTTTAATTCTCTATAAAAAAACGTGGTTAAAAAAACGGGAGTTTTTCAAGAACTATTTTTAAAATATTTCTCTTTATGACGAGATGGTTTAATTTGTGAGAATCAACAATTTTTTGTCTTTTTTTTCGAAAACTTATGTTAGGATATATTTGGTAAGGTTGTAAGAATTAAAAAACTTTTATTTGATTACCAATTAAAAATGCTCGTATTTAAATCTAGTGAAGTGTTAACGAAATGTATCTTTCCATTACACATACACTACGTATCATGGAAATATTTAATTCAAATACCCTTACTATGTAGTTCGAATCGATAGTAAATTTGTTCGAATTCAAACGATTGGTACTATAAAAGAGTTAGGCATTGGAGTATAACTTCTTTTCGATTCGAACTACAAAGTAAGGTCACTGCGATTGACAATACAGTTAAAATATTTAGCAATTCAGCTTTGAAGATTAGCGGAAACTGTGGCACTGCATATTTCACGGCGAAATATTTTGTTACAAGCTTATGAGATGGTAACAAAACTTACCGGTTTCAAGAGTAAACAGAATGCGAAAAGGGTTTACAAATTTGCAGGAATTTTATTTACCGGTTACAAAATGTTTATCACCAGCGCAGAAAAGACCTGTTAGTGTAGATTTGGCGACCTTTTTGTTTTATAAAAATCACTGGAAGAATTAAAAAACTAAATTTTTGGTTTAAAATCTAATATAGTAGAGACTCAGAAAAGTTAAAACCTACTGAAAAGTTATATAAGTTTCTGCCGCCAAAAGAAAGCCTAAAAACTTAACTTTGTTAACATTGTGAGTTCATTTGTTTACCCTTTTGTTTGTTTCTAACAGCAATTTATTTTGTTCAAACGGAATGAGTACAATGGAAGTTCCCAAATAAATACATTTCACAGCTCCTCGAACTAAGTTCAGATATAGCAAAATCACATTTTAACAAACACCTCACTCAAAAAAGGGTTATAGATTATTTCACTGGTTCAAAGTCTAATTAAGTGTGTTCCGAATGCATTTTTTATAACTACATATTTCTTGTTTCTAATAAATACAAATGCAAGAGAGCGGGGGATGTGTAGTTTTGAAGTCACACACGAAACAAAAAGTTAGAAAACTAACTCAACGAAACCTGTAGCACGGACTTCATTTTTATTTTATTATTTAATTCTGTTTATAGTTTCGTAAAGCGACATGTGACATATTACTTTCATATGACATCGATGTGGAGATATTCTTTCATCTTTTCGTGCGTAGGTTATAGAGGCTATCCATTACTTTTTTGCATTCCCAGACATTATCCCAGTGGGAAAAGGTAATGTCTGAGAATGCAAAAAGTAATGGATAGCCCCTATAACCTACACACAGAAAGATGCAAGAATTTCTCCACAGCAATGTCATACGAAAGTGATGCGTCGCATGTCGCTTTACGAAACTATAAATATAATCTATAAATAGAATTAAAGAGACAAAATAAAAAGTAATAATACAGTCCGTGCCGCAGGCTTTGAATCCGTGACCAACAACACGATAGTCGAACACGCATCCGTTCGGCTACAGCAGCTGTTGAGATAACGTGAAAAAAACATACTTGAGTTAGTTTTCAAACTTTTTGTTTTGCTTGTGGCTTCAAAGCTACACATCATTCATTCGCTTTTTCTGTCACATATTTCATATAACCTGTTAACTAAGTTCAACTTTTCAAACAGGTGCCAATACTTTTAAGCCTATGACACCTTTCTTGTTAGACATACATATGCATTAGGACGGGTCAAATTTTTTATACCAAAGGCACATCGCGATTATGGTTATTTGGGTCATTTGAAGCATTTTTGCCCAAGAAACCATAGGTCTAAAATGAATTTTTTTCTATCTAATTTTGGCTCGACTGTTGAAACAGCTGAATTGAAAACTAGCCAAAATGTGTACTTGGGGGTTTCTGGGGTCGATAAATCCATTTCTGGCATTATTTTTTTTCTTTTGAGGGCCGCCAGAGGGCGCTTCCGTACTTTTTTTTTGGATTTTAACGCCTTTTTCTGAAAATCGACAACATTGCTGTTATTTTTTCATGTTTTTTTTTTATTTAAGACAAAAAATTCGTTTTTTTTATTTGTTCTCTGAATTTTACAAAACAAATTTTTTTCTGATTTTAATACAATTTTTTTTTTAATCAAAAATTCAACTTAAAAGATCAAAAAATATCGACTGCTGAGTGGAAGATCGACCTATCTTAGCAGCCAGTTCAAAAACGCCGCATCTCTCGATCTGGCTGCCGAGACAGGGTCGATCTTCCACTCAGCAGTCGATACGAAGTGTAAATGAAAAAAAATATAAACGATTTCTAATGTTTCAATTTCTAAATACGTACAACGTAGTTTTTTTAATGTTATGTTGGTAATACTGTTTATCGACATATTGTATGACAAATGACATGTGTGACAGCATGCTTTTTCATTTTCATACCTTGTTTAATACGTAAAATAATAAAATAACAAATTAAAAAAAAAAATAAAAAATAAAGTTCAACGCTGAACAGTTTAGGCTATTTAAAAATTTAAGTTGCATTACGAAAAAGTAAAATTTCGTGGATTTTCGCAACAATGTTGTCGATTTTCGGAAAAAGGCGTTAAAATCCAAAAAAAGTACAGAAGCGCCCTATGGCGGCCCTCAAAAGAAAAAATTAATGCCATAAATGGACTCCTCGACCCCAAAAACCCCCAGATACACATTTTTGCTAGTTTTAAATACAGCTGTTTCAACAGGTGAGCCACTTTAAAAAAAAATACTAGATAGAAAAAATCGCTGGCTCGAGATTCATTTTAGACATATGGTTTCTTGGGCAAAAATACTTGAAATGGCCCAAATAATCATAATCGCGATGTGCCTGTGTTACTTTTTTGGGCCCTTACAAATCGACCCGCCCTAATATGCATGTATTTAAACTATCCAATTGCCTCAATTCAAGTTGAATTTGATGTTTTAAACATATTTCAGAATAAAGCCTTTTCAAACCCATTTTACTTACTTATTGAATAATTTGAATGTAACTTTTTAAATAAGTGGCAACCTTCTTCAAATATTCCAAATTTTCGAACTAAAGATTTCTTAACACTCTTTCGTTTTACTCCCGTATTTTTATCTTACTTCTTACTTAATATAATATAATATAATATAATATAATATGGGTATTTCCATACGTCGCATACGTGACAGTCGTATCACTGAGCGAAACAAATTTTAGAATTAAAAAAAAAACGTGCTAAATTAAAAAAAATACGCATACGAAAGAGCACCATCCCAAGTCGTTTTAAATTTGAGTATGTGCGTTATAAAATATGTGGTTGTGAAGTGCACAGATGCTTTTTCGTAACTAAGAAGGAACAAAAACATAATTTTATGTTCCGTCTGATGGTAATTGAACCCGGACCCTCTTGGCTGCAACCAATAGGATACTTTTTTTAAGAGTTGCCTCCTACAAAAAAGTTTAATTAAATTAATACTTTAATTAATAATAATTAATAAAATAGGCTAATTTTTTGGAAGAGTTGCCACCTGTTAAAAAAGTTTAATTTAATTAATACGCGGAAACGACTGAACAGATTTGCATGAAATTTGGCGCAAAGATAGCTTGTGACCTACGTTGGAAAATAGGCTTCCATTTTAGGAGTTGCCACCTATTAGAAAAGTTTAATTAAACTAATACGCCGTAATGACTGAACTAATTTGCACGAAAGTTTGCACACAGATAGCTTATGACCTAGATTGGAAAATAGGCTAGTCTTTTAAGAATTTCCACCTGTTTGAAAGTGAAATTTTGCCCACAAATGGTTTATGACCTGGATTGAAAAATAGGTTGCTTCCTTAACCGGTTTCCCGATCAGAACGAAATTTAGTACACTTACTACGGATTTCTCAAGGATGGTCTTTGACTGAAAGTAATTCCGATAACTCAAGGCCCCTGCCATACAAATTGGAATTTTCATATTACATACATATCTCTGGAAGTATTTGTGGGAGAGAACTGGAACTTGGTATAGAGATATTATTGTGAAATCAATGTTGGCATTATCGATTGATTTTTTAATCAATTAGTTAATTCGATTAAATTCAATGTGATTACAGTTAATCATGATTAATTTTAATCTGACTAAACAGTTAATTGTAACCGCAATTAAAAAAATAAATTTTTAATCATTGACCCTTAATTTGATCAAGTAGGTTTGGGGATTAATTAATTTATGCTGGAATTTTCCTGTGCACACAAAGCAAGTTAAGCCGGTATGGCTAAGTGGCTTTCCTCATCAATCTAAGCAATTTGATGTGCATTTTCATTAAGATCTATACCAACAAACGTTTTACAAACTAGGTTTGTATGTATGTAATGATTGAAATTAATTAATCGTAATCGCAGCCAGCGTACAGTTGATTACGACTAATTAATTTTAATCGTTAATTTTCAATCTTTAATCAGATTAACATTTTGCCAACACTATGTGAAATCATATTCATTCTCACGGAGAAAAATTGACGTTTTTGGAAAAGAGGCGTAGCACCTCCTATACTGACTGAAAGTTTCATATTGCATATCTCTGTGTTTGCGGTAAAGAACTCAAGCTTGATATGAAAATACATATATATGCATGTATGTGAAACTGATACCATAATCATGAAGAAAATTTGGAGTTATTGGAAAAGGTGGTGTGGTAACTCCCATACAAATTGATTTTTCTATGCTGCATATCTCTGAAGGTATTTATTGTAGAGGACTGGAACTTTGCACCGAGATGTGCATACAGATTTAATGGAGAAAAATTTGCGTTATTCGAAAATGGGGCATGGTACCTCCCGTACAAATTTACTGTTTTATATTGCATATCTCTAGAGGTTTTCATGGTAGTGTACTGGGACTTGGTACTGGGGTATGTTAAATCAATTCTAAATTCATGGAAACGGGGCGTGGCACTTCCTGTACAAATTGACTTTTTCTTGCCACATATCCCTGGAAGTGTTTGTGGAAGAATACTGGAACTTGGTATGGAGTTGTGTATACAAAATGTAGCAATTGCTCATGGAAAAAATGTGAGTTAATAAAAAATGAGGCATGTCGACTCCCATACATACTAAACATTTCTTAATACATATCTCTGGAAGGATAGAAAATCTCTGGAAGTATTTTAAATTTGTTATGTAGACTTATTTTATAAGTGCCGTACTGACAGAAAAAATTTCATTTAATGGAAAAGGGAGAGCCGGGTTCGGCATTATAATGTAAAGCTGTCATGATGCATACATACCTCTTGAGGCATTTGCTACAGTAATGAGGAGTGGTATTTTATCAAGGCCAGGTAACTAAATTTGAGTTAGAAATATTAGAACCCGCCGTGGAACCTCCAACAAGGTTACACGTTCACGCGTCGTATCTCTGGAACCATTTTAAGGTAAACTTAGACGGATTGATATCTTTCGTATGCCTAGCGCGCGGACGAGATTTTATAATTTCATAGTTTTAAACGGCCTAAATACCTTAACTCGCTTAAAAAATAACGAGCTATAACAAAATGGGCACAGAAATAAAATATAACATCATTAAATTATTTTTCATATTTGTGTTGTGAAACCCGCGGGTATAAGCTAGTATTTCATATAATTTTTGTATTATGTAGTTAATTAAATTAGACCTTTCAACTAGGATGCAGCCCTGTTCAAATGTATTTTCAAGCTAAAACCTTGTTAAACTTTCTGCTTCTTACATTGCGATACATATTTTAATTAGCTGATGAATTACGCTGAATTTGATTTTCTAAACACGTGGCAACCCCGTTAAAAATAGTTCAGAAATAAAGATTTTGCAACCCCTTCGATTGATATCCGTATTTTATAATTCATTTAACTTATTAAATAATTAAATTTATCTTTTTAAACAAATGGTAACCCTCTTCCAACACCTCAAAAACATTATTAGACTTCAAACTAAAGACTTCTTAACAGTATTTCGTTTGTCATCCATATATTAATATTTCATATAACTCTCTTTAGTTTGACATCCACTACATACTACATACTATGCGCTAACTAAATTCGACATTTCAGAAAGGTGAAAATCCCCTTCAAAATATTTATTTTCATATTACCCAGTGAGGGAAAATGAGTGTGCATTGTGCCATTTTCGGCACTTTCGGAAGCAGCTGGCACGTTAAGCACAACCGAATGATGTTCGGCACTATTTTAGCTTAACTAATATATATCTATTTCTTTCGTTTTGTTTTTGCACATTTGATCTACTCTTTTTGTTTACTTCTTCTAGTAATTCTTGTCACAGCTATTTGCGTTGCGTTTATTGACAGTGATACTCAAACTGTTCGTTATATTTATTTAAAGCTATTTACATCAGCTCCTTAATTGTTATAATTTATTTCGTTTATCTTTTTATTAACAAGCGTTTTACATAAACCTTACAATCTGTTAAGGATATCCGTGTATCTAAACGTAAGCGTCTTCATAGTCCATCTAAGGAAATTATTACCGTTGCACGTCAGAATAATCTTCCGACTGACTTAATTAATCTATCTTATCCATGTCCTCCAGCATCAGAATCCTCAGCCTCAAAAAAGCGTGGTGGCATCATCTTCAAAGCCTCCACCGCCTTCCATATCCTCAACTAGTAACGCAGTAACTTAACCCCTTCCGCCGGTACTTCAGATAAAGGAAACTAGTTGTGGTTCCGCCAAAGAAGTTAATCTTTGTCTCTAGATTTTCGAGAGACACTGCCGAAGACGATATAAGGCTTAATATCACATCAAATATTAGAACTGTCGATTTAAGCATCAGAAATTTTTAAATTTTAAATACGAAAGAAATATTGCTTCATTTAAAATTGACGTAAATTTAGATAATTTTAATGCGCTGCTTAGTTGTTCTTTCTGGCCCCCTGGAGCTTTCGTTCGTGAATTCGAATATAGGCCCAAAAACGGAAATAACTTAGCTAATATTCCCCGTCATAACACTGAATCAAAAAACTAATTATTAAATCTGCTTTAAGTATTTATTACCAAAATGTAAGAGGCATAAATACTAAATTAATGAACTTATACCTTAAAGGCCTTGAATGTTATTATAATATTCTTTCATTCACTTAAACTTGGCTGAAACCTCACATTTTCAATTCAGAGATTCTTCTAAATAATTATCATATTTATAGACAAGACAGAATCGGCGGTGGCGTACTCTTCGCTGTAGACTCTTCAATACCATCTGAAGAAGTTAGTCTTCCACACATTGATTCAGTAGAATTCAAATGCATTCGTGTACGGGTTGGAAAAGGGTCTATTTACTTATCTCTATGCTATATATCGTATTAGCGTGATCACTAGTTTTGCCCGAAGATGTCTACCACTTTGCTATGGAGGTATCTTACGATGTTATAAGTGATGGTCAAAATTGCAGTACCCAAGCATACGAACCAAATATTCGCTTTGATTTTTCGAAAGCCAACTTTAAAAAGCTTAACAAAGAACTGTCTAAATTGTCGTAAATTGTCTAAATTGTTGTAAATAAGTCCGTTGTAAATAAGCGTGATCCACTGGTTTTGCCCGAAGATGTCTACCACTCTGCTATGGATGTATCTTACGAAGTTATAAGTGATGGTCAAAATTGCAGTACCCAAGCATACGAACCAAATATTCGCTTTGATTTTTCGAAAGCCAACTTTAAAAAGCTTAACAAACAGCGTTATTTAATTTATCTCTTAAAGAGGGCGTTTTCCAACTATATGGAAGGAATCGTGCATAACCCCGTTACATAAAAGTGATCTTCAGTGGAGAACTACCAGGGAATAGCTAAGCTTTCTTCAATTCCTAAATTATTTGAAGCCATTATAACAAATCAGTTGACGCATTCTATCTCTTATAGCATTTCATATAGTCAACATGGATTTTCCAAGGGCAAATCAACTTCTACAAATTTACTTGAATTAACATCCTATATCTCAAAACCATTTAGTGAAAGCAAAACTGTTGATGTTATATATTCTGATTTCAGTAAATAATTTGACAAAGTGTGCCACTCGTTGCTCATCTATAAACTTGATCTTCTTGGGTTATTGCATACAAAAAAAAAATCAAAACCAATAACTTATTTACTAAAAAATTGTTTATTATAGCTTAAAGTTATTGTAACCAATAGAGGTAAATATGTTGTACAAAAAAACAAATAAACAGATGTTCACAAAAGTTGAAAAAGAACTATTTGTCGATTTAAATTGTTAACTTTTTTCTAAGCATGTTTATTTTACGAGGAGGAAGCATCGAAAGCCTAACCTCGTCAGTGTGACACTTTAACCCAAACTAAACTTCCTACCGTCATGTACCGTTCCCCTCCCGGTACCACCATCAAGGATTTCGTTGGGATTATAACACCGTGAGACTCATAAGGTTATAGATCTATTCTCTTCTTCTTCTTCTTATTTGGCGCTGTAACCGCCAAAGCGATTTTGGCCAACTGACGCTAATTGGAAATGCCAAGTGAAGCCAGAATACTTTCAGAGGTGGGGCGTCGGTGTCCATTCGAGCGACATGGTCAAGCCAGTTGAGCCGCTGTATTTTAATTCGCCATATACTAGCACGGGCATGATGAGTGACCTATAGTTTGGTTTTCGTACGTCGAGAGAGGACTTTACTCCTGAATTGCCTACGCAGTCCATAGCAGTACTTGTTGGCAAGAGCGATTCTGCGTTGAATTTCCATGCGGACATTATTATCGGTGTTAATGCTGGTTCCCAAGTAAACGAAATTCTCTACTTTCTCGAAATTATAACTGTCAAAAGTGACGTGGGCCAAGGCGCGAATGTGCTGATTGTTTGTTTGATGACAGGAGATACTTCGTCTTGTCCTCGTTTACCACCAGACCCATTCGCTTTGCTTCCTTGTCCAACTTGGAAAAGCCAGAACAGACTTCGCGGTTTTTTTTACCGATGATTTCAATGTCATCGGCATAAGCCCGCAATTGTACGCTCTTGTAGTAAATTGTTCCTGATTATTGTTCAGATTAAAGAAGCCACATGAAAGAGAGTCACCCTGTCTGAAACCCCGTCTGGGGGCGAACGGCAATAGAGCAGAGCTGGTGGTATTGCTCAACGTCATTTTTCACAGTATGAGTTTTGATTGGATGCCAAATTCAGACATAGCGGCATATACGAAACTCCTTTTAGTGCTGTCGAAAGCGGCTTTAAAGTCGACAAATAGGTGGTGAGTGCCGATCATTTTCTCGCGGGTCTTTTCCAAGATTTTGCGTATTGTGAATACCTGATCTATGGTAGACAATACATTCGATAAGATCTTTGCAACCTATGCTTAAAAGGCTGATTCCGCGGTAGTTGGCACGAATGGAGGGGTCGCCTTTCTTGTGGATTGGGCAGAGCGCACTTGAATTCCAGTCGTCGGGCATGCACCGTATTACCTCCTTGCCATCGTAATTAAATAGCTCAGCCGACAGGCCATTAGCTCAAGCAGCTTTGGCACTTTTCGTCATAGTCAGGCGCTGGGATATCGACTCTATCGTCATCGACTGGGACCTCGGGTTCGTCTTCTCCACTTCTTTCAGTACATCTGCCATTCAAAAGGGTCGAAAAGTGTTCCCTCCATTATCTGAGTACGTTCTGGACATCGGTCACTAGGTCGCCATGGTTGTTCCTACAAGAGTCTTGAAACGTTCCATAAGTCGCCTAACTCTATGCTAAAAATTTCGGGTGTTTTTTCTGTCGGCCAGAATTTCAAGCATTTTCTCACACTCCTCATCGTACCAGTAATGAGCGGGAAATGTGGTTCCACTGATCGCGCAAGTCGGTTTGTTGAAGAGTGTTCGCTCACAGCAGGTGTGAGGGCCGAGCGCCGAATCCATTGGCCGTCTATTTTGATTGCAGCTTTTCGGCGTTGAAATTTCCTTGGTTTGTTGGGGGCCCTTTTTTTGCTGCTCCGAGGTTGGGTCGTATATTGGATGCATCAATATAGTAGTGCGAGTCGATGTTTGGCCCTCGGAGTGTACGTATGTACATCTAAAACATGGAAGCATGCCTTTCGTCTGTCACAACATGCTCGATTTGGTTTCCCGTTTTTAGATGTAGACACATCCATGTAGCTTGATGGGTCTGCTAGAACCCAGTAATACATACTGCCAAGTTTCGGGCCCGGAGAAGTCGATCACCCTCAGCTAATATGTACGCTCAAAGCTAACAGAGCCTTGGATGCCTCGTCCCTCTCTTCCATCGGGGCATTGGCACATATGAATGAGATGTTGAAGAATCTCGCCTTGATTGTGGCTAGACTTTCGTCCACTAGAGTGAACGCCGGTCTCTCTCCCACCACAAATCCAACACCGAATTGCACTCCTTTACGTGGCAACTGTAGTAGACGTCGCAAGGCTCCACGGTTACCTTCCTCGCCCCGTCCATCGCATTTCGTGGATGGCGGTGATGACAGCTTTTATTTTCCCTAGGACATCAACCAGCCGGGCAGAGGCACCATCCCGATTAAGGGTTCGGATATTACAAGAGCATACCCTAAAATCATAGTCCTTCCTATGTTTGCCGTGATCGTCATCAACAGAAAGGGGTATCATCCGTGGCATGTGTTGTTTTTTATTGGGCAGGGTTTTAACGTGGCGGGCAGTGTTGCCAGGTCTTCAGCATGAGAAAACGTCCCTCTTGGTCTGAAAAAACCTCATTTCCTACCCAAAAACGTCTTTTTCAAATAAATGTACAAAAAAGTGTTCTTATTTATACTTTTATTATATAAAAAGGTACATATGGTATGGTACGTAAGGTATATTAAAATATCATTTCGACAGAGCACATTTAAAATTCATTGTAAACTGGTTTGAGATCGTTAATATAAAAATCATTTTATACATACACTTGTGATCAGCTGATTTAGTCATACAAATTTTGATCGATTTTGGCTTTTTCTCTTTCGTTTATTTAATGTTTATTATTTTTCCATAAAAGCCAAGCTCATTAACAAACAAAATAAAAATCCAAAAAATTGTGCAAAAATTATAAACAATCTGCAAATTTTCAGCTAGATTTTCAACTTTATTCAGATTTTTTAGCCCATTAAATTTCAGGGCAATAATGTGTATGTTTAAAGGGGCTAAATAATCGCGTTTTTTTTACTTTTTTTTTTCTTGTAGAAATTTGGTTAGGGGCTCGGTTGTCGAAAATGCTAAATTACGTTCTGCTAAGAAGGAGCATAGCAAAAGGTCCAATCAATATCAAAAAAAATTTTACGAATTGTTACTAGTACTTGCAAGTTTTTACTGAAAATGCATTTAATTATCCAAAATATTTGCAAGTGGGAGCGAATTCGAGAGCGTAACAACCCGAGAGAGCTGGAATTCTTGCAAGTAAAAATTTTACTAGCAGGAATTTGCAGGAGTCCAAAAGTAAGGTTATGTTTCAAACTCAAACCAAAACTTAACCGACAGAAAGTGTCAAAATGGCTTAAGTTGCAAGTTTTTTACAAGTTTTGCGTTCAATAACTTTTTTTGTAAATTTTCTCTTGCTCTCAATTTTACTCTCTATTTTTCTATTACGCTCTCGCTGCAAGTACTTCCTGGAAAAGTTATTGAATGGACCTAATATTTCAGTCTTTTTTGCGTTCAGTACATTTTCAATGAAGTCTTAAAAAAGTCGCCTAATTTTTTCTGACGTTTTATGCTGCACAGCTTTTTTGATGCTTTTGCGAGCGTGCCTGCTGCATTAGATCGGCTCTACCTGATTTGGCTTTTAATGTGCAATTGCATCATTACAGCAAGCCTCGTAACCTCAAGTGTTTACACAAGCAGCCTTTGAACAAGGGATCCTAAGCCCTAGAATCCAAAAAAACCTTTGGAGGAAGCAGCTGCATCAAAACACAAAGTTTGTAAAGTTTTATTAAGAAAATAATTCAAAATCAGTTCTACTTATAAGATTTAGTAACAAAGAAAAATTACTGGCAAGTTAAAAAACGTAATTTTATACACAAAAACGTCCAAACGTCCACAGGGTACAAAAAACGTCCAAATGACGTTAAAATCGTCCACCTGGCAACGCTGGGGGCGGGACCCNAAAATCCAAAAAATTGTGCAAAAATTATAAACAATCTGCAAATTTTCAGCTAGATTTTCAACTTTATTCAGATTTTTTAGCCCATTAAATTTCAGGGCAATAATGTGTATGTTTAAAGGGGCTAAATAATCGCGTTTTTTTTACTTTTTTTTTTCTTGTAGAAATTTGGTTAGGGGCTCGGTTGTCGAAAATGCTAAATTACGTTCTGCTAAGAAGGAGCATAGCAAAAGGTCCAATCAATATCAAAAAAAATTTTACGAATTGTTACTAGTACTTGCAAGTTTTTACTGAAAATGCATTTAATTATCCAAAATATTTGCAAGTGGGAGCGAATTCGAGAGCGTAACAACCCGAGAGAGCTGGAATTCTTGCAAGTAAAAATTTTACTAGCAGGAATTTGCAGGAGTCCAAAAGTAAGGTTATGTTTCAAACTCAAACCAAAACTTAACCGACAGAAAGTGTCAAAATGGCTTAAGTTGCAAGTTTTTACAAGTTTTGCGTTCAATAACTTTTTTTGTAAATTTTCTCTTGCTCTCAATTTTACTCTCTATTTTTCTATTACGCTCTCGCTGCAAGTACTTCCTGGAAAAGTTATTGAATGGACCTAATATTTCAGTCTTTTTTGCGTTCAGTACATTTTCAATGAAGTCTTAAAAAAGTCGCCTAATTTTTTCTGACGTTTTATGCTGCACAGCTTTTTTGATGCTTTTGCGAGCGTGCCTGCTGCATTAGATCGGCTCTACCTGATTTGGCTTTTAATGTGCAATTGCATCATTACAGCAAGCCTCGTAACCTCAAGTGTTTACACAAGCAGCCTTTGAACAAGGGATCCTAAGCCCTAGAATCCAAAAAAACCTTTGGAGGAAGCAGCTGCATCAAAACACAAAGTTTGTAAAGTTTTATTAAGAAAATAATTCAAAATCAGTTCTACTTATAAGATTTAGTAACAAAGAAAAATTACTGGCAAGTTAAAAAACGTAATTTTATACACAAAAACGTCCAAACGTCCACAGGGTACAAAAAACGTCCAAATGACGTTAAAATCGTCCACCTGGCAACGCTGGGGGCGGGACCCAAAGCCAGCGCACGCGGGCGACTCCCAGTTGAATGGCAGTCAAAAGCTGTGCAGTACTGGGAAATGTACAAAACATAGTGGTCAAGAGCGAATATCTCAACTAAACCCTGATGTATTTTTTAAATTCATAGCTCTACATACCTGTAAACCAGACGTTATTCAAAATAAAAAACGTAAAAGAATATACTTTTTCCGTATACTCTGTAATATTCCTCCGCAATTTTGTAAGGTAAACTAATAATTTATAATGATTGCTTTGCAGCGAAATATCTTCTCTTAAATTATATACATAGGTATGTATAAAAATGGGGNCCAAAACTTAACCGACAGAAAGTGTCAAAATGGCTTAAGTTGCAAGTTTTTACAAGTTTTGCGTTCAATAACTTTTTTTGTAAATTTTCTCTTGCTCTCAATTTTACTCTCTATTTTTCTATTACGCTCTCGCTGCAAGTACTTCCTGGAAAAGTTATTGAATGGACCTAATATTTCAGTCTTTTTTGCGTTCAGTACATTTTCAATGAAGTCTTAAAAAAGTCGCCTAATTTTTTCTGACGTTTTATGCTGCACAGCTTTTTTGATGCTTTTGCGAGCGTGCCTGCTGCATTAGATCGGCTCTACCTGATTTGGCTTTTAATGTGCAATTGCATCATTACAGCAAGCCTCGTAACCTCAAGTGTTTACACAAGCAGCCTTTGAACAAGGGATCCTAAGCCCTAGAATCCAAAAAAACCTTTGGAGGAAGCAGCTGCATCAAAACACAAAGTTTGTAAAGTTTTATTAAGAAAATAATTCAAAATCAGTTCTACTTATAAGATTTAGTAACAAAGAAAAATTACTGGCAAGTTAAAAAACGTAATTTTATACACAAAAACGTCCAAACGTCCACAGGGTACAAAAAACGTCCAAATGACGTTAAAATCGTCCACCTGGCAACGCTGGGGGCGGGACCCAAAGCCAGCGCACGCGGGCGACTCCCAGTTGAATGGCAGTCAAAAGCTGTGCAGTACTGGGAAATGTACAAAACATAGTGGTCAAGAGCGAATATCTCAACTAAACCCTGATGTATTTTTTAAATTCATAGCTCTACATACCTGTAAACCAGACGTTATTCAAAATAAAAAACGTAAAAGAATATACTTTTTCCGTATACTCTGTAATATTCCTCCGCAATTTTGTAAGGTAAACTAATAATTTATAATGATTGCTTTGCAGCGAAATATCTTCTCTTAAATTATATACATAGGTATGTATAAAAATGGGGACGTATTGAACATTTTGAGTATGCAGATTTTTTATGTTGGTATATTCATTTATGCTAAATATATGTTTTACTTGATTCTGTTTTGTCACACTTAAAAAGTAAACGTCTTGGCTGTTCACCCAACCGGTCTATTGTTTTATCAATAATCTCAGATTGGTTCTGTGATACAAAACTTTCGTTGTACGCTTAGAAAAAACACAAACCTAAAGACAAAGTAATAAAAAATTGAACTATTTTTGCTCATTGGTTGCGTTCATAAGACGTAGCTGTTTAGCTCATCTGCTATGAAACTGCTGGCAACTGTTGAACCCAACCATTACGTCTTAGAAACGGCTTGATGAATATGCTGCCAAAAGAACAGCTGATAAATGTAAACAAATGAAATTGCAACAAATAGAGATAGTTGCGCCTNAAGCCCTAGAATCCAAAAAAACCTTTGGAGGAAGCAGCTGCATCAAAACACAAAGTTTGTAAAGTTTTATTAAGAAAATAATTCAAAATCAGTTCTACTTATAAGATTTAGTAACAAAGAAAAATTACTGGCAAGTTAAAAAACGTAATTTTATACACAAAAACGTCCAAACGTCCACAGGGTACAAAAAACGTCCAAATGACGTTAAAATCGTCCACCTGGCAACGCTGGGGGCGGGACCCAAAGCCAGCGCACGCGGGCGACTCCCAGTTGAATGGCAGTCAAAAGCTGTGCAGTACTGGGAAATGTACAAAACATAGTGGTCAAGAGCGAATATCTCAACTAAACCCTGATGTATTTTTTAAATTCATAGCTCTACATACCTGTAAACCAGACGTTATTCAAAATAAAAAACGTAAAAGAATATACTTTTTCCGTATACTCTGTAATATTCCTCCGCAATTTTGTAAGGTAAACTAATAATTTATAATGATTGCTTTGCAGCGAAATATCTTCTCTTAAATTATATACATAGGTATGTATAAAAATGGGGACGTATTGAACATTTTGAGTATGCAGATTTTTTATGTTGGTATATTCATTTATGCTAAATATATGTTTTACTTGATTCTGTTTTGTCACACTTAAAAAGTAAACGTCTTGGCTGTTCACCCAACCGGTCTATTGTTTTATCAATAATCTCAGATTGGTTCTGTGATACAAAACTTTCGTTGTACGCTTAGAAAAAACACAAACCTAAAGACAAAGTAATAAAAAATTGAACTATTTTTGCTCATTGGTTGCGTTCATAAGACGTAGCTGTTTAGCTCATCTGCTATGAAACTGCTGGCAACTGTTGAACCCAACCATTACGTCTTAGAAACGGCTTGATGAATATGCTGCCAAAAGAACAGCTGATAAATGTAAACAAATGAAATTGCAACAAATAGAGATAGTTGCGCCTATACTATTTAGAATTCAACGCTGAGCGGCCTCCGTGTTGAAAAAATCGTTCAATGTTACAATGAATTAAACAGTGAAAAATTATATAGCAAACATCTTAAAAACATATGTTTAGAAACGTAGTATTATTATAAAATATTTTAGTAACTTTATCACGTCAGTAATATAAAATAAAATAAATTCGTTTGCAACTGCCACCTAACAAATCGGCGTTAAATTTAATATAAGCGGCGTAAGTCTTTTCGATCAGCTTTTTAGGCTAAGCCCAACACGTTGAGTTCAGGTAGCGTAAAAATTTTCCGCTGGAAAAAGGCGTAAAGTTGCCAACTGTTGGGCTGAGCGTAACTACTCAACTGTGCGTTTCTAAGACAAACAGCCAACGGTTACCCAACAACTACGACTTATGAACGCGGCCATGGTCGACTGCAGCTAGGATTTTACCCTTTTTAAATGGAAGTGCTTTGAAGTTAGAGAGAATAACTTGATACAGAACCGGACGATCCACATATATATCCACTTTTTAAATCAATTTATTAATTATTATTATTTTGATAGCGTTGGGAGTATAATTTGTTATACAGTATATATCGTCGCTCGAAAAAAGAGACAGTGTAAATGCCACATACACTATTATTCGATAATTGCACCATTGGATAGGCAATCCTTTAATCTATTAGAAAAATCCTTAGTTTTCTTAAATATCTCTTTAGCTCACTAATTTATTCCCGGAAACTGAAATTGTATCCGTATGGTTCCTAATGGTTTATAAAAACTTCCAATTCGTTTTTCTCAAAACTATGCTTTTCATGTTATACTATTTCATTATTCCAGCGGCGATATATAGGAAAAACCTTGAAAGTTAGGGGGGCTGAAATTATCATGCAAGCATTTAGAGCAGTGATGGCCAAAATTGTATTTACTAAGTATTAAATTCTAAGTACAAAAGTATTTAGGTATTTTGTGTTGTTGTAAATACCAAAGTACTATCTACTTAGGTATTTAGGAGCTGCTAAATACCCAAGTACTATTTACTTAGGTATTTAGGAGCTGCTAAATACCCAAGTAAACAATACTCAGGTATTTAGGTGGTGCTAAATACTCAAGTAAAAAGTATTTAGGTATTTAGGAGCTATTAGATATTAAAGTAAGAAAAACTTGAGTATTTAGGAGCTGCTAGATATCAAAGTACAAAAGACGAAAGTATTTAGTAGGCGCTAAATACTCTGGTCCAAAGTACTCATGTGCCTTGGGGATGCAAAATACTTTCGCTAAAGTACCAAAGTATTTAGTCGATGGGTAAATAATTTCAAACTAAATACTGTATAATTTAGGAGAAATTTAGAGAATTAACATCCCACCTTACACTCACCTCAACTTACTTTACCACAACTCACTTCACGTCTCCTCAAATCAACTCACCACATACAAACTCACCACACCTCACCTAAACTCACCACACCTACTGCTACACCAAAATCCTCCAAATCTTAACTCACCATAGTTGAACCCATCACACCCGTTCTCACCACACCTCACCCAAACTCACCACACCTCAATTTGAGAACTGTTGCGGGATTTGAGAGATTCCTCAGACTAAATCAGGATTTTCAAGTCTATTTCTGGGTTTTCGGGACTATTTCGGGATTTTCGAAGCTATTTCGTAATTTTTTAGGAATTTAGGGTGTGAGATTTGCGTAATTCTCGGAACTAATATCGGGATTTTCGAGACGACTTTCAAAATATTTAGGTATTTTTGGAACTAGTTTCGGGATTTTTGGAACTTTCGGTATTCTCGGAATTAATAGCGGGATTTTCGGGAGAATTTCGAGATTCTCGGGATTTTTGGGACTCCTGTACTATTTTTGGATTTTAGGACTAATTTCAAGTTTTTGGGACTTTCGGGACTGTTACGGGATTTGCGGTACTTTGGGACTTTCGGCAGCATTTTGCAATTCTCGGGAGTAATTTCCGGGTCTATTTTGGACTTATATCGGTCCTTGGGGACTATTTCCAGATTTTTGCGATTATTTCGATTTATGGAGTTTTCGGGCTTCTCGGGAATATTTTCGGGACTGTTGGGACTTTCGGTGCTATTTAGGGATCTTTGGGACTAATTTCGGATTTTTGGGGCTCCCGGGACTATTTCGGGATTATCGCGAGTAATTTTGGTATTTTTGGGACTTTCGGGACTTTTTCCAGAATTTTGGGACTAATTTAGGATATTTGGGACTTTCAGGTCTATTTCGAGGTTGTCTTGAGTAATTTCGGGATTTTTGGGACTTTCAGGACTGTATCCAGATTTTTGGGACTATGTCGGGATTCTCAGGAATAATTTCGGATTTTCGGGAGAATTTCGGGATTTTTGGGACTTTCAGAACTATTTTTGGATTTTTGGAACTAGCCGGACTATTTCGGGATTTTCGGGCCTAATTTAGGAAATTAGGGACTTTCGGAACTATTTCAGGATTTTTGGGACTATTTCGTAATTATCGGAACTGATTTCGGGATTTTTGCGACTTTCGGGAATATATCGATTTTTTTGGGACTTCTTTTGGATTTTTTAGACTTTCGGGACCATTTCGAGGTTTTCAGGAGCATTGCGGGAATTTTGAACTAATTTCGGATTTTCGGGACTATTTCTCCATTTTTGGGTAAAATTTTGGAATTTTGGAACTTGCAGAACTATTTAGGGATTTTTGGGACTTACTTCGGACTTTTACAACTTTCGGGACTATTTCGGGATTATCGGAGCTAATTTCGGGACTGCTGGGACTTTCGATGCTATTTAGGGATTTTTGGGACTCTCGGGACTATTTCGGGATTATAGGGAGTAATTTAGGTATTTTTGGGACTTTCAAGTTATTTCCAGATTTTTGGGACTTATTTTGGATGTTTGGAACTTTCGGGTCTATTTCGGGATTTTCGGGAGCAATTTCATGATTTTTGGGAATTTCGGGAGTATTTTGGAATTTTTGGAACTTTTGGGACTATTTCGGGATTCTCGGAACTGATTTCAGGACTTTCGGGATTATTTAGGAATTTTTGGGAATAATTTCGGATTTTTGGGACTGCCGAGATTAATTTGAGATTTTCGAGACTACTTTGGAGCTTTCGGGACTTCCGGGATTCCTGGGACTAGTTTCGGGACTTTCTGAAATAGTTTCGAAAGTCTTAAAGTTCCTAAATTAGTGCCAAATTCCCAAAATGGTCCCGAAAGTCTCAAAAATCAAAAAATAGTCCCGAAAGTCCCAAAAATCCGAAATTTGTCCCAAAAACCCTAAACGGCCTCAAATGTCCCAAAACACTAAAATTAGGCCCAAAAACAAAGATAGTCCCGGGAGTCCCAAAAATACTGAGGTAGTCTCGAAAATCCCGAAATTACTCGCGACAAACCCGAAATAGACCCGAAAGTTCCAAAAATCCAAAATAAGTTCCAAAATTCTGTAAATAGCCCCGAAAGTCCCAAAAATTCCGAAATACTCCCAAAAACCCCAAAAATCCCGAAATTAGTCCCGAGAATCCCGAAATTCCCAAAATTGGATCCGAGACTCTCAAAATAGTCCCGACAATCCTGAAATTAGTCATTATGAGCCCGAAAGTCCCAAAAATTCCGAAATACTCCCAAAAACCCCAAAAATCCCGAAATTACTCGCGACAAACCCGAAATAGACCCGAAAGTTCCAAAAATCCAAAATAAGTCCCAAAATTCTGTAAATAGCCCCGAAAGTCCCAAAAATACCTAAATTTCTCCCGAATTTCCCAAAAATCCGAAATTAGTCCCAAAAATCTGGAAATAGTCTCGAAAGCCGCGAAAATCCCGAAATTACTCCCGATAATTTCGAAATAGACCCGAAAGTTCCAAAAATCTTAAATTAGTCCCAAAATTCTGGAAATAGTCCCGAAAGTCCCAAAAATACCTAAATTACTCCCGATAATCCCGAAAGTTCAAAAAATCCGTAATAAGTCCCAAAATTCTGTAAATAGTCCCGAAAGTCCCAAAAATACCTAAATTATTCCCGATAGTCCCGAAAGTCCCAAAAATCCAGAACTACTATTGAAAATCCCAAAAGGCCCGAAATCAGTTCCGAGAATCCCGAAATGGGCCCGAAAGTCCCAATAATTCCAAAATACACCCAAAATTCCAAAAAATACCGAAATTACTCCCGATAATCTCGAAATAGACCCGAAAGTTCCAAAAATCTGGCAATAGTCTCGAAAGTCCCAAAAATACCCAAATTATTCCCTTTAATCCCGAAATAGTTCCGAGAGTCCCAAAAATCCCTAAATAGCCCCGAAAGTCCCAAAAATCCGAAAATAGGTCCCAAAAATCCCGAATTAGCTCTCAAAATCCCAAAATTCCTAAATTAATCCCAAGAATGGAGAAATAGTCCCGAAAGACCCAAAAATCCGAAATTAGTTCCAAAAATTCCGAAATACTCCTGAAAACCCTGAAATGGTGACGAAAGTCTCAAAAATCCAAAAAAGACCCAAAAAAATCGATATACTCCCGAAATCCCCAAAAATCCCAAAATGAGTCCCAAGTAAACCGAAATCAGTTCCGAGAATTACGAAACAGTTCCGAAAGTCCCAAAAATCCTGAAATGGTTCCGAAAGTCCCATAGTTCCTAAATAAGTCCCAAAAATCCCGAAATGATCCCGAAAGTCCGAAAAATCCAAAACAAAGTCCCAAAAATGTCGAAATACTCCCGAAAATCCGAAATTATTCCTGAGAATCCCAAAGTAGTCCTAAAGTCCCGAAATTACTCCCGACAATCTCGAAATAGACCCGAAAGTTCCAAAAATCCTAAATAAGTCCCAAAAATTTGAAAATAGTCTCGAAAGTCCCAAAAATACCCAAATTTCTCCTGATAATCCCGAAATAATCCCGAGAGCCCCAAAAATCCCTAAATAGTCCCGAAAGTCCCAACAGTCTCGAAATTATTCCCGAGAATCCCGAAAACCCCATAAATCCGAAATAACTCCCAAATATCTGGAAATAGTCCCGAAAGTCCCAAAAACTTGAAATTAGTCGTAAAAATCAAAAAATAGTCCAGGAGTCCCAAAAATCCCGAGAATTCCGAAATATTCCCGAAAGTCCCGCTATTAACTCCGAGAATCTCGAAAGTCCCAAAAATCACAAAACTAGTTCCAAAAATCCCTAAATATTTTTAAAGTCGTTTCGAAAATCCCGATATTAGTTCCGAGAATCCCGAAAATCTCAAACAAAGTATCCGGGAATCCCTAAAGAATTACGAAATAGCTTCGAAAATCCCAAAATAGTCCCGAAAACCCCGAATAGTTAGTTTGACGAATCTCTCAAATGCAGAAACAGTTCCCAAATTGAGGTGTGGTGAGTATAGGTGAGGTGTGGTGAGAACGGGTGTGATGAGTTCAACTGTGGCGAGTTAAGATTTGGCGGATTTTGGTGTACCAGTAGGAGGTGTGGTGAGTTTAGGTGAGGTGTGGTGAGAACGGGTGTGATGAGTTCAACTGTGGCGAGTTAAGATTTGGCGGATTTTGGTGTACCAGTAGGAGGTGTGGTGAGTTTAGGTGAGGTGTGGTGAGAACGGGTGTGATGAGTTCAACTGTGGCGAGTTAAGATTTGGCGGATTTTGGTGTACCAGTAGGAGGTGTGGTGAGTTTAGGTGAGGTGTGGTGAGAACGGGTGTGATGAGTTCAACTGTGGCGAGTTAAGATTTGGCGGATTTTGGTGTACCAGTAGGAGGTGTGGTGGGTTTAAGTGAGGTGTGGTCAGTTTGTATGTGGTGAGTTGATTTGTAGAGAAGTGAGTTTGGTATCTAGCAGCTCCAAAATACTCAAGTTTTTCTTACTTTAATATCTAATAGCTCCTAAATACCTAAATACTTTTTACTTGAGTATTTAGCACCACCTAAATACCTAAGTATTGTTTACTTGGGTATTTAGCAGCTCCTAAATACCTAAGTAAATAGTACTTGGGTATTTAGCAGCTCCTAAATACCTAAGT
>NW_016160165.1:4016-25634 GCF_001687245.7 Rhagoletis zephyria | reverse complement strand
GCTCCTAAATACCTAAGTTCTTTTTACTTGAATATTTAGTCATCTCAAAATACTAAGTATTTGTGTATTTAGTACCCAAAGTGGTACTTTAAGTATTATTTAGGTGTGCCCAACACTGATTTAGAGGCACTATTTTTGAATATCTAGGCAAAAATTTGGAAGTTAGGGGGGCCCGGGCCCCCTGCCCCTACCTGGCTACGCCCATGAGCATGGCTTACTGGTGTCAAGTAAATCTTATGCCTCTAAATCTTAAGAAACGTAAAAAAATGTGCTCGCGAAGAGCTGTTCATCCCGCTTCTTATACAATAGGTAACCATAGCCTGGAACAGGTATACAATTTTGTGGACCTTGGTATCACAATGGATCCTAACTAAAGCCCTGTTTACAACATTAGTTAGACCGATTCTGGAAAACGGTTCGGTGGTTTGGAATCCAAGGTATCAAATTTACTCAGACAAGATAGAGTCAATTCAAAAACAATTCCTACTTTTTGCTTTAAGAAATTTCCGTTGGGATTCTCAATATACCCTTCCACCTTATACGAGCCGATTAAAACTTATTAATCTTCCTACACTTTCCAGCCGCAGGCAAATGCTTGGGATTATTATTATTATTATTATATTTTATGTCTGCATACCAAATTTCAAGTTCATGTGCCTTATGGTTTGGTTCTGAAGTGTTGGTTGATAAAAAATTTCACGCCTCTTGAATGTGCCACACCCTCTTTATGAAACTCATATATATATGCCCTATTATAAGCACCTACCATAATATGACTGCATACCAAATTTCAGGTTCATGTGGTTTATAGTTTAAGATTTATAGCTGATAAAATGTTCTACGTCTATTGGATGTGCCACGCCCACTTTTCCAAACTCATTTATATATATGTTCTTTACTCTAAAGACCTCCGATTTACATATACATCTGCATACCAAATTTCAAGCTCATGTGCCTCTGGTTCCGAGGTTATAGCTGATAAAAAATTTGACGGCTATGGGAGTTGCCACGCCCCCTTGTCGAATCTCAAATTTTTCTCCCTATTATAGGCCCAGGTGTCATGGCAATATTCTGTAAAAAGTTCGTTCGATTCTGTCCATCCGTTTAAGCTGCAACCTGGCACATACATACATACATACATACTTCCACAAATATCTAGGAGATGTCTATCCGTAGATATATCTTCCCTTAGCGTTAAATAATTTGTGGGAATATCTCGGCCATAGTTCCACCTATCGTGTAAGTTTTAAGCCCAAATATATATTTTCAATTGGCTAAATTGTATTCTAAATATGAGCCAGATCTACAAGAAAATGCAGTTTTTAGGAATATTCCGACCCTAGCGAGTGCATTTTAGGTCAGAATATTTCTTTTATAGGTGCTGACAGATGTTCCAAATATGAACCAAATTGGGCTAGCCGTTTAGTAGTTTAGTGGCATTCATTGTAAAGAAAACTCTATGAAATTGTGAAATCGTGGCGTCTCAGTATTTTTCATTATTCGGAAACAACACCAAGAGTTTAAAATTTTTTTAAGTCAAAAAAACTTCCAGACAGAACGTCCAAAAGAGTACTTTTTACAGAATTTAAATCGGTTCAGCCGTTTGGTCAGGCATCGCCCTCATACGGAAAACATTTCACTTTTATATATGTAGACTAGCAGAGCACCCGCAGCCGTTCGGGGTAATTAAATCCAAATATAAAACAGCAATATAAATATTTAGATCAGCATAAATTAGAGCAGAAAAACTATTTTCTTTTCCTTCTAAATGATTGCATCCTTATAAGCCATACTTTAAGATTTATCGTACTTTAATCTAACATATATTGATCACCACTTGCTGTACTAAAAATCTTGTTCGATTAATTATATTAGCTGGATTAGGGTAACGATAGAATTTTTAAATTAAAATTAGTCCACTATCGTACATTTCGTTTAGCTTTCTATTCGCTTAGCTGTTTTAGGGCCGGTTGCTCAATGTCTGGTTAACACTAATCTGCGGTTAAACATCGTTGTCGACCTCTTCGACTCCATGCATAGAACAGGGAGTCGGTAACAATGGTAACTATGTTTAACCGGCGATTAGTGTTAACCAAACATTGAATAACCGGCCCTTAGTATAGCTGCATTTTTCCTGTAGAATGCTTATTTCAGAAAAAGTTTTATTCACTATACATGCACATGTTTTGTTTAACAGCATCGCGAGATCAATAATATGATTTAATCTTTCCATTTCAAGATGGTCTAAAGACTGTAAACTTTAAAAAAACACTGTTTTAAATATCCGAGTGCTCTAGTAGTTACATACATATTTATCCCCCTTTTACAGACACATTTATATATACTTTATTCTAAACACATCCCATACATATGTCTGCATACCAAATTTCAGGTTCGTGTGACTTATGGTTCCCAATTTTATAATGACAGGATGGCGCTTACACATATGTTAATGTGTGCGCCTTGATGTTGTCACACAAAGCGGAGGGACTTTCAGTTTTACGCCGACTCCGAACGGCGATTTATTTTTATGAGAAGCTGTTTTCATGGCAGAAACACACTCAGAGGTGTGCCATTGCCTGCCGAGGGACGACCGCTTTTGAGAAATAACCTTTTTCTATATTTTTTTGCGATGTTTCTTTGACCAAGGCTTTAACCCAGGTGCTGATGAGCAAAAGCGCGCACTGCTTACCACTATACCACAACGGCCGACTGGTTCCCAATTTATGGCTGGTTAAAAATTCCACACCTATGGGATTTGACACGCCCCCTTTTATTAACCTATTAATATATATCTTACTATAAACACCTACCAAAGATATGTCTGCATACCAAATTTCAATTTCATGTGAATTATGATTTTAAAGTTATAGCTGATAAAAACTTCCACGCCTATGGGATGTGCCACGCCTCCTTTTAAAAATTCATTTATGTGTAATGTATATGCAATGGCAAACCTCCGAGTGTATTTCTGCCAGGAAAAACAGCTTCTCATAAAAATACAATCGATGTTCGGGGTCAGCATAAAACTGTAGGTCCCTCCGCCTTGTGTGACAACATCAAGGCGCACGCCATAAATCGGAGGAGAAGCTCGGCCAAACACTAACATATGTGTAAGCGCCAATCTATTTTTATAAGCACCTACCATAGCTAAGCCTGCATACTAAAGTTAAAGTTCTTGTGACTTATGCTTTCGAACTTAGAGCTGATAAAAAATTTCAAGGCTATGGGATGTGCTACGCCTCCTTTTAAAAACTCATTTATATGTATATATCATTTTATAAGCACCTACCATATCTATACCTGCATACCAAATTTCAAGCTCATGGGGCTTATGGTTCCGAAGTTATAGCTGATAAAAAATTCAACGCCTATGGATCGGCCGCTGTGGTGTAGTGGTAAGCAGTGCACGCTTCCACTCCACAGCACCTGGGTTCAAGTCCTGATCAAAGCAACATCGCAAAAAAAATATAGAAAAAAGGTTTTTTCTTAACAGCGGTCGTCCCTAGGCAGGCAATGGCAAACCTCCGAGTGTATTTCTGCCAGGAAAAACAGCTTCTCATAAAAATACAATCGATGTTCGGGGTCAGCGTAAAACTGTAGGTCCCTCCGCTTTGTGTGATAACATCAAGGCGCACGCCATAAATCGGAGGAGAAGCTCGGCCAAACACTAACATATGTGTAAGCGCCAATCTATTTTTATAAGCACCTACCATAGCTAAGCCTGCATTCTAAAGTTAAAGTTCTTGTGACTTATGCTTTCGAACTTAGAGCTGATAAAAAATGTCAAGGCTATGGGATGTGCCACGCCATCTTTTATAAACTCATTCATATACACCTTACTATAAGCACCTACCATAGCTGTGCCTGCGCACCAAATTTCAAGTTTTTGGGGCTTATGGTTCCCAAGTTAGAGCTGATAAAAAATTTCCCGGCTATGGGATGTACCACGCCCCCGTTTATAAACTCATTTATATATACCTTATTATAAGCACCTACCATAGATATGTATGTCTGTACAACAAATTTATAGTTCATGTGACATAGTTTCGGAGTTATAGCTGATAAAATATTCCACGCCTACGGGATGTGCCACGCCTCCTTTTATAAACTCATATATATACACCTTACTATAAGCACCTACCATTGCTGTGCCTGCATATCAAATTTCAAGTTTGTGGGGCTTATGGTTCCCAAGTTAGAGTTGATAAAAAATTTCACGGCTATGGGATGTGCCACGCCCCTTTTACAAACTCATTTATATATACCGTATTTTAAGCACCTGCCATAGATATGTCTGCATACCAAATTTCAAGTTCATGGGGCTTATGGTGCCCAAGTTACAGCTGATAAAAAATTTCCCGGCTATAGGATGTACCACGACCCCTTTTATAAACTCATTTATATGTACCTTATTATAAGCACCTACCATAGATATGTCTGTACACCAAATTTATTTATTTATTTATTTATTTTATTTTTTTAAGCTTATACAACAGAGCCTATCATATAAACTAAGAAATCGCAGCGCTAGCTACATAGGCTATCGGCTGACTGGTGAGGACTTGCTGATTAGATGCTTCGTAGGAGATCTGAGTCCTTTAGAAACTTGTAGATCTTAGAGATGTTGTCTTTAGATGGATTAATGAGAAGCTGTAGGGGCTCACTTGACTCAAAATTTCGTCGTCTGTGTATCTCCAGTGCAGGGCAGAAAGTTAATAGATGTAGAACACTCACTGTTGCGTCGCAGAAAGGGCATGGGTTTTGCTGATTGCCTTGTAGTAGATATGCGTTCGTGATTATGCTGTGACCGATGCGGAGCCTTATATAGGGTGTGATGTAATTTGTCGGGATACATGACGGGTAGCACAGTTTCTTTCGGGTAGGATTAATTCTGGCATAATGGTGTCTATAGTTCACCCAATCTGAAATTAACTGGGTTTGTCGCTGCTGAAAAACAAGTCGGTTGGCGTCGCTTTTACATATCAAGCTAGATGTGATAGTCGGAGTTCTCCTCATTACTTTCGCTGTTGTGTCAGCTACTAAATTACCGTTGATGCCCGCATGTCCTGAAACCCACATTAGTCTGAGTTTCTGAGGGTGCGATATCATCATGTTTCTTATGTAACCGATAATGTAGTTGCTGTTGTTCAGATTTTTGATGCCTTCAAAACAAGAGCGGCTGTCCGAGCATATTATGAATTTGCCTTTGTATTTTATTGCATATTGCATAGCGTGAAGGATCGCAACAGCCTCCACAGTGAATATCGAGCAGAAAGCGAGGAGTATTCCATACGATATGTCTACACCATTTTCTTTAACTACAGCAAAAGAAATGTGATCCCCCTTGGAGCCATCCGTAAATAAAAGTTGGCACCCGTTTGCTTTGGATTGACCTGTTGTATCCAAAAAACGAGCATTATATTCTGCAGTCGTGGTGCTGGATTTTTTAAGCTGGATTAGTTCATTAAGGAAAGATGTTCTCCTTAATAACCAAGGCGGGCGAACAGTTTGTCTTGGTATCGACAATTTGGACGGTAATCTGTTTTCTTTTGCATAGAGTGAGCATTTAGAGATCGCTGATGGAATTTTAGGCCGAGTTGTGCGTACCATTGCCAGTTGAAAGTCCTTGCGTAGGAAAGTGTTGTAGGAGAGCAGGAGCTTCGGATAGAGTTTTTTTATACTATCCTCCAGGTTATCTACGAGACAAGGTAGTCCAGATTCCGCCAGGATGTTTTTGATGGGAGATGTTGGGAATACGCGTATAGATCGACGAACTGCTGCGTGGTAAGGGGCATTCAACATTTTCAGGTTGCTTTTCGCATGTATTCCATATATTTCCAGACCATAATTAATAACTGAAGCAATGAGGGCTCTCGTAACATTAATCAGCAAGTCCGGTCCAATGAGCGAGCGTTTAGAGGATAGATATTTTACAATATTTAACTTAGTATAAAGCCTGCCTCTAACATATTTACAATGCTCTTTGTAAGAATACTTAGAATCCAACACTAAGCCTAGAAACTTAAGTGTGTCTGTACTGGTGATATTTACATTGTTGTGAGTCAATAAAGGAAGAGCACAGTTTAGTTTCTTACAAATATGTAGCAATTTGGATTTACTGGTTGAAATAGAAGCGCCTGAAGAAAGGGTCCAAGAGGAAATAGTGGATAGGATGGAGGAAAAGGTTGTCATAACTGTGTGTAAGTCCGATGTTTTAGAAAATAATAAAACGTCATCCGCATACATTTGGTGGCCGATATTTGGGAAGTCCGAGAGGATTATGCTAAGCTCGTCAAAAGCAATGTTGAAGAGGATGACGGACAGGACGGAGAGCGGACGCTGGATTTTATGAAGTTGTATATTCTTTGCCCGACGTTCCATTTATTGAGTTGTCTTAGCACCACATGTATTCCTATGCGATCGAACGCTTTTAAAAAATCAAGCGATAGAAGAGTGATATGGTTCTTGTGGGACAAAGCATCGGAGATTACATGATCAAGATGTAGGAGGGCATCGAGCGTGATTTGACCTTTTTTAAAGGCAACTTGGTTGTGGTGCATGAGTTGGTTGGAATGTATAAACCAAGACAGTCTGGTAACGATCATTTTTTCCAGCAATTTACCGAGGCAAGGGAGTAAGGATATGGGACGATAACTGCTTGCTTCACAAGAGGTTTTATTCGCTTTTAGGATAGGAATGACTGCACTAGTTTTCCAGAGGAGGGGATAGTTGCCTGTATAGAAAATATTATTATAGTGTGTGAGGAGGCGTGCAATAAGGGACATGGGAAGATGTTTTATTATTGGGCACGATAACTTGTCGAAACCAGGGGTTCTTCCTTTTACCGCAGATAGGGCTGTTTGGAGCTCCAGCAGCGTCAGGTCGGCATCCAATTGTTTGGCTGAAGGTGTTAATCTAGGATTAGGCGATATGCTCGTCGTGTGTAGCTACTGTTACGGCCAAAGGATACGCGCACGGCCGCTGCAATTACGTTTAAGCGGCGGCTTAAACATCATCCGCCCTGCAGTAATGCTCTTTCAGGGCGCGGATTGTGTTGCCCAGGACGCGGTGGGTGGTGCGGCCCTGGTAATTGGCCGTTTGTAGGCCTTGGGTAGTGCGCGCGATCGTCCGTTGCGCCGTCTTCTTGCGCGGCGGTTGCGGCGCCTGATTGCGCGTGTTCTTCCGCGCCTTCTTCTTCGGCGGCGCGCGCCGCTGGACGCTCCTCGGGGCCTTTGTGGCCGCTGGGTGCCGGTTGGCCTGCTGCTTCCGTTGGCCTGTGCGCGAGGGCTTGTTAGCTGCCACATGCAGCAGCGTATGGTGCGCTAAGCCGCAAACCTTGCAGCTGCCTGGTGAGTCCCATTCCGCGGTAGTGTGGGTGAGGGCAAGGCAGTTGATGCAGTAACCCTGTGCGCGGGCTACTCCCAACCGTTGTGGCGGCTTCATCGCCTTGAAGGCCGAGCACGTCCGCAAGGCGTGGTACCGGTGGCAGAGCGGGCATTGTAGGCAGTTGTCCGTTTCCGCCGTTGGAGCCAGGGACATGCCTTCCCTGATGCCATGATGTCTTCGATCTAGAAGTAGAAGCAAAGGCAGAGAAACGAGAAGTACTTGGGTACAATATTTAAGCGCGAAGTTAAGACCCTTAATATACAGAAGGAAAATATGTATAGAATTATGTATTGTGCTTTTGGAAGGAAGCACAGTTTGACAAGTGGCCGCGTGATAGCTCCATTTAGTGTACGGATTTCTACGACACGTATATGGTTATCAGGGCCGTGGCGAACGTTTTCGATTCGTCCCAATCGCCACTCGGTGGGGGAAGCGAATCTTCTTTGATCACGACGAGTTCGCCTGGCTGAGGATCGCGTTGTGGGGTTTTCCACTTGTATCTCTTCTGAAGATCTTTGAGGTAATCTTCTTTCCAGCGGCGACTAAATTGGTGGTGAAGTGCTTTGACTTTCTCCCACCGGTTTAGTAGAGAGAGGTNCTTTGACTTTCTCCCACCGGTTTAATAGGGGGAGGTCTTCCGCATCAGGCTCGGGAATGGCCAATAGCGGTGCACCTCGAATGAAGTGACCCGGAGTAAGTGCTGTCATAACAGCTGGGTCTTGGGAAAGTGCGGACAGAGGCCTCGAATTGAGGACTGCTTCAGTTCGCACCAGAAGGGTCGTGAATTCTTCAAAGGTAAACTTGTGGGTTGCAGCGGTTTTCTTTAGATGGATTTTAAAGCTTTTCACTGCAGATTCCCACTAGCCGCCCATGTGGAGACACAGTTTATTTCACAACTAGGTATTGAGGGGCGCGTGCGCGTAGACCGACGTTTATTGCTTGACTAACGTGTCGCTGATTTGGGCTCGAAGATTGAAGCCGGCCATGCGCGCTCGGGAATCATTTTCGGAGTCGCTTTGCCTCCACACAGTTACGGCCAAAGGATACGCGCACGGCCGCTGCAATTACGTTTGAGCGGCAGCTTAAACATAACTTTACCTCAAATACAGAAAAGTTATCTCCGATAAATAGGGGCCGTGGAACATTTCGCATACGCTACGCTATACCTGTAAATATATATACGTTACAGTCTAACGCATACTCTACGCTATTCATCTATATGGATATAAGACCGTCTGAATAAATTGTTTAAATCCCTTTTGAATAAACCATAGACCGATGTGAAGGATATAACTTCGTCAAATCCAGAAATGTTATCTCCGATAAATAGGGCCCGTGAAACATTTCGCATACCCTACGCTATACCTATAAATATATATACCTTAGAGTCCAACGCATACTATACGCTACACATCTATATGTATATATGCCCGCCAGAATAAATTTTTGAAATCCCTTTTCAATGAAACATAGACCAATTTGAAGGATATAACTTCGTCAAATACAGAAATGTTATGTCCGATAAATAGGGGCCATGGAACATTTCGCATACGCTACGCTATACCTACAAATATATATACGTTAGTCTAACGCATACTATACGCTATACATCTATATGTATATAAGTACGCCAGAATAAAGTTTTTAAATCCCTTTTTTCGATGAAACATAGACCGATTTGAAGGATAACTTAGCCAAATCCAGAAATGTTATCTTCGATAAATAGGGGCAGGGTAACGTTTCGCATACACTTCGCTATACTTATTAATATATATACGTTAGAGTCTAATGGTCTGATTATGGCAACTTAACGTAATTTACGGCTCTCCCTGTTAAATGGGTGTTGCTTATAATTGAACAGCCGAAACTTAACGTAACTTAATGCCACGTCGAAATCTGTTTCATTTTGATTCTCTAAGTTCTGCGTTTCGTTAAGTTAAGTTAAGTTGCCAGGCTTTATTTAACGCATACTCTACGGTAGGGATGGGCGGCAGAGCAGCGCGGGCAAGCAGGTACTAGATGCGTGGTAAAAATTTAAAACCGAAAGGGTTAGTAATAGCCGTGTACGTGTATTAACCCATTTTATGCAATGTATATTGCCAAAGGCTTTATATTCACCTCTTTGTATATTTCTAACTATATTTGTAGTCTATTTATTACAAATAATTCAACATCATGAAATGCCGACCAACTTATTTTTTTATTAATAAATCAATAAAGTTTAAATTGATTATACATACGTAAAAAATAGAATGTGCTAATTCATACTGGCGAACAATAACGTGTTAACGATCTTGCTTGCGCATGTGTTCGTAAATAAGAGAGCCGAGCGCTGCCACTAGGCTCAGTCGGTAGAAAACCGTCATATAAAAAGGTTGTTTTTTTATACACATAAGTATGTATGATATTTTGATTTGTCCCAAGTTTTGGTGCTTTTAGGAAAGTTGGAAGCCATGGGGTCCCAGATTCGTGAGTACTCACATATACTTGTTCTCTCATTCCGATCTCACATACAGATGCAATTCGCGCAAAATTTTCTGTTTCCCCACGAGCATAATTACCTCACCTCATCTATCCAACGGTTTGCACATTTGCCCGCGGTTTGCACGTTTGGGCATTTTGCCCGTATGTGCACATTATGCCCATCGCTACTCTACGGTATACATCTCTATGTATATAAGTCCGCCAGAATAAATTTTTGAAATCCCTTTTAAATGAAACATAGACCGATTTGAAGGATAACTTCGTCGAATCCAGAAATGTTATCTCCGATAAATAGGGGCCGTGGAACATTTCTAATACGCTACGCTATACCTATAAGTATATATAACTACGTTAGAGTCTAACGCATACTCTACGCTATACATCTATATGTATTGAAGTCCACCAGAATAAAGTTTTTAAATCCCCTGTTAATGAAACATATACCGATTTGAAGGATATAACCTCGTCAAATCCAGAANTGAAGTCCACCAGAATAAAGTTTTTAAATCCCCTTTTAATGAAACATATACCGATTTGAAGGATATAACCTCGTCAAATCCAGAAATGTTATTTCCCATAAATAGGGGTCGTGTAACATTTCGCATACGCTTCGCTATACCTATAAATATATATACGTTAGGGCCTAACGCATACTCTACTCTATACATCTATATGTATATAAGTCCGCCAGAATAAAGTTTTAAAATCCCTTTTCAATGAAACATAGACCGATTTGAAGGATATAACTTCGTCAAATCCAGAAATGTTATCTCCGATAAATAGGGGTCGTGTAACATTTCGCATACGCTTCGCTATACCTATAAATATATATACGTTAGGGCCTAACGCATACTCTACTCTATACATCTATATGTATATAAGTCCGCCAGAATAAAGTTTTAAAATCCCTTTTCAATGAAACATAGACCGATTTGAAGGATATAACTTCGTCAAATCCAGAAATGTTATCTCCGATAAATAGGGGCCGTGGAACATTTCGCATACGCTCCGCTATAGATATAAATATATATACGTTAGAGTCTAACGCATACTCTACGCCATAGTAAAGTTTTTAAATCCATTTTCAATGAAACATATACCGATTTGAAGCATATAACTTCGTAAAATTCGGAAATGATATCTCCGATAAATAGGGGCCGTGGAAAATTTCGCATACGCTACGCTATACCTATAAATATATATACGTTATAGTCTAACGCATACTGTACGCTATACATTTATATGTATATAAGTCCGCCAGAATAAATTTTTTAAATCCATTTTCAATGAAACATAGACCGATTTGAAGGGTAACTTCGTCAAATCCAGAAATGTTATCTCCGATAAATAGGGGCCGTGGAACATTTCGCATACGCTACGCTTTACCTATTAATATATTTATATACGTTAGAGTCTAACGCATACTCTGCTCTATACATCTATAAGATTTATATAAGTCCGCCAGAACAAATTGTTTAAATCCCTTTTCAAAGAAAAATAGACCGATTTGAAGGATAAATTCGTCAAATCCAGAAATGTTATCTTCGATAAATAAAGGCCGTGGAAGATTTCGCATACGTTACGCTATAGCTATAAATATATATATACGTTAGGTTCTAACCCATACCATACGCTATACATCTATATGTATATAAGTCAGCCAGAATAAAGTTTTTAAATCCCTTTTCAATGAAACACCGACCGATTTGAAAGGTATAACTTCATCAAATCCAGAAATGTTATCTCCGATAAATATGGGACGTGTAACATCTCGCATACGCTTCGCTATACCTATAAATATATATACGTTAGAGACTAACGCATACTCTACTCTATACATTGTGACGGACTTTCCTGAGTGCTGGGCGTAGCTCTCGGTCGTCCAGGGTCCTGTAAGGAGTAAACACCCTATCTCCTCAAGAAATTAGAACACACTCGCTTCTAGTTTACAGCCTCTTTATTCGCTATACTCTCGCTATATCTACTCTCTAAAGTATAGAACTAGAGTAGGTTTAAACCCTACAGCTAGCACCAGTCTCAGTGGTTAAAGCCCACTTCGAATATACAATAATAGACTCGGATGTTGATCCCTCTTCCACTATCCGTGTGACCCACGTTGCAACGCGTGCCACGTATGCCTAGCTAATGAACAATGCTTGTTAGCACTGCTCTTTTTATACCATTTTTGTCCATCCGCAGACAGTTATCCTCATTACAATTGTTTGTGCTTTTACATTTTATGTAGGTATTGTATGTTGTACGTATTTCTTATACTGTGTGTGTGTAATTCAAAATATATTAGTGGATACATACATACGTACTAGTATAATCCAAATAGATGCAGTTCAATAAGCTTATGTACATACATACGCATATATATAATAATTCAAAACATAAGTGTACATATATATATATTTGTACATGTGTGTATACAATTTCAAATCAACAATTCAGGGTAAATAGTACAAAGGATATATATGTATGTGTATATAAAAGTTGTTGTGGGGCCCAGGGCCACAGGATCCGGGGTCCTCACAATCCCTCCTTACTCCCGGCAGCAAGACTTACGGTCACCTTGCCAGTTTTGGTGATTCGCACTCTGTACGCCTGTCCGTTCACGATGCGTCTGAATGACTGCCGCTTCAGTTGCTGGTGGTTTACGTGCGACTCAATTTCCGTCACCAACTCTTCCGGCAACGCACCTACGTCCGGATGGACCTGCCACTCCGATGGCACTCTCGGCTCAGCCTCTTCTAGCCAACGCTCTATTTCCGCCACTAAGTCGGCATCTGCTGCCACACTAAAATCCGCTTCCGCCGACGCCTCCTCCACAAAATCACTTCGTCCACCGCTCGCCAACGTACACGCCTCGATCGCGCCCTCACTAAGGCACAGCTGTTGCGGCGGTGGATGTGGCTCTTCCGATGCCATCGGGTCGTATAGCCTGATGCGCATGTCAATATGGCGCGCATACTCTACGTACCCGTTACCGAGGTGTCTGGCGTCTTGCGTAGCGATGGAGAATTCGCCCTGCCTTTTGGCATACTCCTCTTCCTCGTCGGACGAGATGGTTATGGGTGTTGGTGCCCGCTCTACTTCGCCATCACATTCACCGCTTGGCCCGCTGTCGTCGGATCGTACGCTTACGTGCGATGATTCGTGCTCCATCTCCTCCTCTTCGCTCGTCAAATGTGGCGTATTGTTTGCCAAGTACTCTGCACCCCAATAGGCAGCCATCTCTGCATCTTCACTATTTTGGGGCAGTACGAACGGCTGCGTACTTTCGAGGCTTTCGATGTCCTCGACGCCGATTTCTTGTTGTTGCCTGCCACTGTTGCTACCGCCCTCGCTGGGGCTACTTGGCCGGCCAGCGTCGTCATGCTCGCCTCCGGTGCTGTTGTTGTCGCTCGAATTACTCGACCGGTCTCCACCGCTGCTGTCACTTCTACTATAGCGTCGAATTTCGTGCTCTGTTAGGCGCTTTATACGTACGCGCAAAACGCCGCCCTCCACTTGCTCGGCTACAAAATTTGCCTGTTGCTGCTGCTGTTGCTCCATATTTTCGCGAACTTGTGCCTTGGCGCCCGCGGCACATCCTTTTTATTGCCGACAGTGGCCATTGCGCGACCAACTGTATTTTCCTAGTTTTCCGGCACTTTTCCAGCAAAATTTCGGTAATTTTGCTGCCGTTTCACTTTCACATTGCATATTTTGTTTTTATTTGTTTATTTGTCATCCTCGCACAGCTGTAGTTTGGTGTCGGGGTTGCTGACTATCCAAAAGGGAGTTTTGTAGCGTTGATGTGAACTGGAGTAGATTTCGGGTTGCCATTGCGGTATTACTCCTCTTCTTATTACGATTATTATTATTAGTAGAATTAGTATTATTTTGTTATTATAAATGTTTTAGCTATTATTAATATTTATAATTATAATTATTATCAATATTTTATAATTATATTACTATTGCTGTTGTTATTATTAATTTTAATATTATAATGATAATTATTATTATTTTTGTTTTTTTTTTATAATTTTCTTTTGTGCTTCGTGCCATCTCCACTTTCATTGTTTTCCCTTGGAACCTTTATTTTTTCTTCTTCTTCTTCTTCTTATTATTATTATTCTTCTTCTTCTTCATCAGATTTAGGATTCTTCGGCTAGCTTCTCATCTTTCAGGGCCTCCGCTGTCATGGCAGTTGCTCCCCTGCTGGCAATTGCCGAGTGTGTGACTTCAGTCTCTGCTGAAATTTACCTATTCGCCGCTGTGCGCCGAATTAGGCTCAGACGATGCCACGGGGGAATTTTCACCTGAGGCGTTGCTCTCATAAAATGGTTTGAGATCACTCACGTGCGCTGTTCTTCTTTTCCCTTTGTGCACCTTGTCGAGTTCTACGATCACAGGTGAGATAAAATTTAGAACGCGATGTGGTCCGCCGTATTTCGGTGCAAGCTTAGCCGCGAAATTGTCCACGGCTTTAGACAAGAAGTGTTCTTTCACCAAAACCCTGTCTCCCACGACCGGTTGCCACGATCTTCTTCGCAGATTGTAGTGTCTCGCTTGCTCTGTCGTTGCCTTTTGTTGGTTTCGTCGCACTAACTCAAACACCTCTTTCATTCTCACCGCTTTTACTTGCGGTGTTGTGGCATCTTCGCCGGTTCCTAACGTATTCTCGTCATACAATGCGTTCGGTAACCTTGGTTCTCGCCCTTGGACGACGAACGCCGGGCTGTAACCCGTTGCGTCGCACACGCTCGTGTTGAGGGCCAAAGTCATTTCTGGCAACAGATCATCCCAGCTCTTCTGGTCTTTGCCTGCGAACTGCGCCAGTAGTCGCTTGATGTTACGGTTAGCTCTTTCCGTCGGATTTTGCTGCGGTGTGTACGGAGCAGTGAATTGGTGCCTTATTCCCATCTCCTCCAGGAATTGCTTAAATTTCGAGCTGGTAAACTGCGTTCCATTATCCGTGATCAAGATTTTTGGAATGCCGAATTTGCCGATAATCCGCTCTCTCACTGCTCGAATTACTCCCTCCGCTGTTGCCTTCCGCATTGGTACAATCTCGACCCATCTTGAGAAACGATCTAGTATTACCAGCGCCATAGTGTTTCCATGCTTGGATCGCGGAAGAGGTCCTACGAAATCAGCACACACCGTCGCCCAGGGTTCTTCCGCTAGCTGCGTCAGCATCTTTCCGGCTGGTTGCTGCTGGCTTGGTTTGTAAAGCTGGCAGGTCTGACATTGTCGCACATACTTCCTCACGTCGCGGAACATGCCCGGCCAATAATATCGCGCTGTCGCCCGCGCTATCGTTTTTCTGATCCCCATATGGCCTGCACTGGGAACATCGTGAATTTCCCTTAACACCCTCTGCCTTTGCTCTGTCGGTACACATAATTTCCATGGCAACACGTCTTCACCGTCGATTTGGCCTGATATTCGCCGGTACAGCTCACCATTTTCGATGACAAAGTCAGGAAACTTCTGTGGGGACCTCTCCACCTCCGCCATCTTGTCTTTCAGCCACTTGCACTCTACCGCTACTCCTCCCGCCGTCATCGAACCAAGCAATGTTTCCTGGGGCTGTCTTGACAGCGCGTCTGCTACCACATTCAGCTTACCTTTGCGATACTGCACATCGAAGGAGTACTGCTGCAGTTCCAGCGCCCACCTTGCAATCCGACCGGATGGACTCTCTATCTTACTCAGCCATTTTAGCGCTAAGTGGTCGGTGATGACGGTAAACGTATATCCTTCTAGGTAGGGTCTCATTTTTCTGATCGCCCACACTATGGCCAGGCACTCTTTCTCCGTTGGTGAATAATTAAGTTCGGCCTTGTTGAGCCGGCGACTCGCATATGCGATTACGCGTTCTTTTCCTTCAATCTCTTGGGTGAGAACAGCTCCCAGCCCGTAGTCGCTCGCGTCTGTTTGCAGAGTGAACTTCTGCGTAAAGTCGGGGCAAGCCAACACTGGTGCCTCGGTTAGCGCGTTCTTCAGCGCCTCGAACGCTGTCTGTTGCTCGTCGTTCCATTTCCACTTGTGGCCCTTCTTTAGCATGGACGTCAGCGCATGCGCCACTTTGGAAAAGTCGGGGACAAATCTTCGGTACCATGAAGCTATCCCTAGGAACCTGCGTAACTCCCTTATATTTGTCGGTGGTGTCAGCTCTTTGATAGCCGCGACCTTCTCAGGATCGGTGTGAATGCCCTTCTCGCTGACGACGTGACCCAGATACTTCAACTGCTTCTTGAAAAACTCGCATTTTTCTGGGTTGATCCTAAGATTCGCCTGCCTAAGCCGTCGGAAGACCTCCGAAAGATGTTGGACGTGCTCTTGCAGGGTTGCACTGATGACAATAATGTCATCCAGGTAGGCAAACGCATACGGCTCTAGCTCTGGACCGATAACTTGGTCTAACGCACGCTGGAATGTCGCGGGGGCGGAGTGGAGCCCAAACGGCATTACTCGCCATTGAAAAAGGCCACGCCCTGGCACTGTAAAAGCAGTGTACTGCTTGCTCTGCTCTTCCATTGGGATTTGCCAGTAACCGTTTTTCAGGTCTAGGCTGCTAATGTAACGCGCGCTTCGTAGTCGATCAAGGATATGTTGGATCTTCGGTAGGGGGTACGCGTCGGGCACTGAACGCTCGTTTAGCTGTCGGTAGTCGACGCAGAGTCTCCATTTGCCGGTCTTCTTCTTCGCCAACACTATTGGGGCGCTGTGCGGGCTGTGTGAGGGTTCAATACACCCTTTCTCGATAAGGTCGTCGATTTCCGCGTTGATGATTTCCTGCATCTTCGGGTTCTTCGGGCAATACCTCTGCTTGATCGGCCGGTCATCCTTCATGACGATCCGGTGAGTGGCAATATTTGAAACTCCAGACATCTTCTCAAATTTGCGTAACTCTGACATTAAGAACTCCCTCGCTTCGTCGGTTTTCGTGGCTTCTGTAGATATGGGGTTTGATTTGGGTTCATCGCATTTACCTGACCTTTCTGCACCTCCCTCGCGTATTGCCGTGAACGTTTCTACTCCTTGTGCGCAGCTCTCTTCTCGGAGTGTCACGTCTAAGTCTCCGCAACATAATCGGACCCCCGCTTTTGCCAGGTAATCGGTTCCAAGCACCACGTCATCCATCAAACCAGGCAGTACCAAAAGATCGCTTTCATGCGCCTGATTCGCCAGCTCCACTTGCGCCGTTATAGCCTTCAGCACCGTTCTGGATCTCCCATCTCCCATTACCACACGCGTGTTCACCTTCCTAACCTCTCCCACATCCAGTTTCTTAAACATGGCCTCGCTCAAGAAACTTCTTGTTGCGCCTGTATCAACTGCAGCTACTACGTCGACCTCGTTTACTCTAATCGCCGCCATAATTCGGCCATCCGACTGCCTTAGGACACTCTTTAGTTTGGGCGAGGCTGTTCTACCTGACGCCCCACTCCTCGCCGCAAATGGGACCTCGACCCGTTTCCCGATGCACTACGGCAGCACTCTCGAGTCGGGACATTGCATCGACCACAGGTCCAACAAAACTCTCTCCGTGCAGCTCTGCACTCTCTCGCAAAATGGCCATCTTCTCCGCAATGTCTACACGCAGTCCACGGATTAACGTACTCCGTCTGTGGTGTTGCCACACCGCTGTGTGGTTCAGGTCGGCGCTGTGTCCTCTCTGCTCTAGCCGTCTCGTCACTCCTAGGCAGTTCGCGCATGTGCTGATATCTCTCCGTGACCCGCGGAGTGGTTCGCGCTGCGGCTCTCTGTGGCTCTCTCACCGGGGGGATATTTTCCATATCTTCCGCCAAACTCACTAGCCCTTCTAGGGTGGTGAACTCGGATCGTTTGACGTACCATTGGAACTCGCTTCTAGAGTTTCTGTAGATACGCGTCAGCTTCTGCTCTGAGGTGTAGTTCGCGTGTCGCATCAAACTCTGAAGGGCCAACACATAGTCTTTAAATTTCTCGTTCGGTTGTTGGACGCGACGACGGATCTCATCGTCTAAGGTTTCGTGGTAGCGAGAGTTTAAGAAGAACCTTAGAAAGTCTCGTTTGAAGTCCTCCCATTGTCGCCAATTCCGGTTATTACTGCGGAACCATGTCAACGCCTTCTCCTTAAGTAGTTCTGGCATCGCTCGCGGTAACAAGTCACGATTCACCTCGTATACTTCCGCCAATTCTTCTACACGTTCGATGAAGCTGAGCGGGTCTCGGCCGCCGTCGTATTTGAAACCCCACTTACGGACTCGGTCCATGATGGTTGCCAGCGATGTCGTAGGATACGTTGCGTATGGCTGTGGTGTCTCAAACGCGTCAACGGGCATTGGTGACTGCATGACACTGGCTCCCTGGCTTCCACTTGGTGTTGCTGCGGTAACATTCAGCGCAGGCTTCGTATAAATGAAGAGAAACGTCTTCGCAGCTCTTCGACTGTTCCTGTCTGTTCGAGGCCGAACTCTGCCATATAGGTCAGCAGCTCCTCTCGGTTGAGGTAATGTATCCACTTTCTCTTCACCATTGTTTTTTTTTCACACTGCTTCTTCACTGGGCCGCCTACTAGTAGTTCTTCGGGTGGTCACTGCACTCAGTGTCTCTATCACTTGTGTTCTCTCTTATTTTTTTTCACTTCACTTTTTTTTCACGGCACTCTCCTTTATGTTTCGTTTCCTTTAGAGTCCCTGCTCGGGCACCATTTGTAACGGACTTTCCTGAGTGCTGGGCGTAGCTCTCGGTCGTCCAGGGTCCTGTAAGGAGTAAACACCCTATCTCCTCAAGAAATTAGAACACACTCGCTTCTAGTTTACAGCCTCTTTATTCGCTATACTCTCGCTATATCTACTCTCTAAAGTATAGAACTAGAGTAGGTTTAAACCCTACAGCTAGCACCAGTCTCAGTGGTTAAAGCCCACTTCGAATATACAATAATAGACTCGGAGGTTGATCCCTCTTCCACTACCCGTGTGACCCACGTTGCGACGCGTGCCACGTATGCCTAGCTAATGAACAATGCTTGTTAGCACTGCTCTTTTACACCATTTTTGTCCATCCGCAGACAGTTATCCTCATTACAATTGTTTGTACTTTTACATTTTATGTAGGTATTGTATGTTGTACGTATTTCTTATACTGTGCATACAAAGTAATAATTGAAAATATATTAGTGGATACATACATACGTACTAGTATAATCCAAATAGATGCAATTCAATAAGCTTATGTACATACATACGCATATATATAATAATTCAAAACATAAGTGTACATATATATATATTTGTACATGTGTACAATTCAGGGTAAATAGTACAAAGGATATATATGTATGTGTATATAAAAGTTGTTGTGGGGCCCTGGGCCACAGGATCTATAATATTTATATAAGTCCGCCAGAATAAATTGTTTAAATCCCTTTTCAAAGAAAAATAGACCGATTTGAAGGAGAACTTCGTCAAATCCAGAAATGTTAATAATAATAATAATAATAGATTGGCGCTTACACATATGTTAGTGTTTGGCCAAGCTTCTCCTCCGATTTGTGGCGTGCGCCTTGATGTTGTCACACAAAGCGGAGGGACCTACAGTTTTACGCCGACTCCGAACGGCGATTGTATTTTTATGAGAAGCTGTTTTTCATGGCAGAAATACACTCGGAGGTTTGCCATTGCCTGCCGAGGGACGACCGCTGTTAAGAAAAAACCTTTTTTTCTATATTTTTGCGATGTTGCTTTGACCAGGGTTTGAACCCAGGCATTGTGGAGTGGAAGCGCGCACTGCTTACCACTACACCACAGCGACCAGAAATGTTATCTTCGATAAATAAGGGCCGTGGAGGATTTCGCATACGTTACGCTATACCTATAAATATATATACGTTAGAGTCTAACGCATACTATACGCTATACATCTATATGTATATAAGTGCGCCAGAGTAAAGTTTTTAAATCCAAAATAAAGATTTAAATATGGGCCGTGTAACATTTCGCATACGCTTCGCTATACCCATAAATATATATTCGACATAGCATGTCCCCACCAGAGCTTAACAACGTAGTTATGGCTGTTGAGTTGGTTATCCCGATAACCCACTTGATTTAGCGTAGTTTCGCCATATAAAAATGAAAGCACTTAACCATTTCACTGAGTTTTGCCGCCATCTGTGGGTCATTAGCGATAAAATTAAAAAAAATTCGTTTCCTACTAGTGTTTGGAGTTTACTAAGATCAGATAAGATTTACTCCGGTTTTTGAAAAAAAAAATTGAAATCTACTCCTCTCTCCACTTGACTTCAAATCTATTCCGTTTTTTTCATTCATGTTATGCACTTCTTGGGGCTGTTTTTTGAGTGCTCACCACCGGTTTCAGTAAAAAAAAATTGTAAGTTAGCCACTGTTAAAGAGTAACTCTTTCATAGGAATGCGTCAATAAAGTAACTTCGTTAGTTTTTGATGTATGGCTGTAGAAATTGGCGGATGCAGAACTTTACTTAAGTTTACTCTACTTTACTCTACGCTATATATCCATATGTATATAGGTCCGCCAGAATAGATTTTTGAAATCCCTTTTCAATGAAACATAGACCGATTTGAAGGATATAACTTCGTCAAATCCAGAAATGTTATCTCCGATAAATAGGGGCCGTGGAACATTTCGCATACGCTACGCTATACCTATAAATATATATACGTTAGAGTCTAACGCATACTCTACGCTATACATCTATATGTATATAAGTCCGCCAGAATAAATTTTGAAAATCCCTTTTTAATGAAATATAGACCGATTTGAAGGATATAACTTCGTCAAATCCAGAAATGTTATCTCCGATAAATAGGGGCCGTGGAACATTTCGCATAAGCTACGCTATACCTATAAACATATATACGTTAGAGTCTAACGCATACTCTACGCTATACATTTATATGTATATAAGTCCGCCAGAATAAATTTTGAAAATCCCTTTTTAATGAAATATAGACCGATTTGAAGGATATAACTTCGTCAAATCTAGAAATGGTATCTCCGATAAATAAGGGCCGTGGAACATTTCGCATACGCTACGCTATACACTGAGAATAAAATCTGCGTAAATATAACGAAAACTTGCGTAAATCTTACGAAGTCTTTCGTCATTTTGAGCCACGAAAGTTTTCGTTGATTGTACAAAACCGTTTTTTAATTCAATTCAATTCATCTTTATTCAGTCTATGATTGAAAATCTTACAGACTAGATTAAACAGATTACATAAATAAGTATTATACGATAATAGTGTTAACATAGCAGTGCATGAACTAAACCTAAGAGTAAAACGATTCAAGCGTGGACTTAAATAAGGATCTTGATGATGAAAATTCGATATCGATCTTCTTAGAGATGTTATTAAATTCCGAGAGCGCTCTAAATATAGGCGCTAACGAAGTTTGCTTTAACTACACTAAGATAAAAGGGAGGTTGAGATCGTAAGGTTCTGTGAGGGCACCCTGAAATTGTGCATATGGAAACTGTGCATACGAAATAATGCATATGAAAAAAACCGAAATAATGCATACGAAAAAAACCGAAATAATGCATATATGCACAGTTTCGGTTGAAAACCGAAATAGTTGAAAACCGAAATAATGCATAGAAAAATACCGAAATTATGCATATGCATACTTTCGTTTTAAAACCGAAATAATGCATATGAAAAAAAACGAAATAATGCATACATGCACAGTTTCGGTTAAAACCGAAATAATGCATATGGT
>NW_016160165.1:0-1394 GCF_001687245.7 Rhagoletis zephyria | reverse complement strand
ATGCATATGAAAAAAACCGAAATAATGCATACATGCACAGTTTCGGTTGAAAACCGAAATAATGCATAAAAACCGAAATAAAGCATACATGCACAGTTTCGGTTGAAACCGAAATAATGTCTAAATGCACAGTTTCCATATGCGCAATTTCGGTGCCCCTTCTGTGAGGAACATTGAAATTTATTAGCTCTAGTAGTTCAGGGCAATTGATCTTCCCACAGACCAAATCAAAGAGAAACATAAGGAGCTGAATAATTCTTCTTTTTTCTAATGACTGCAAATTTATTAGCTGACAGCGGGCGCATAGTGCGGAAGCGGGTCGGAAAAATTAGGTGGTTGAAGAGCAAATCGAAGGAACTTTCTTTGAACCCGTTCGATTCTCATAGAATGACAGCTATAAATAGGACTCCAAATGGCTGACGCATACTCTAATTTTGAACGTACTAACGAGTTAAAGAGAATTTTCCTAGTGTAAGGGTCCTTAAAGTCCCTCGCATATCGACGTACATACTACGAAAATATGAGGCATCAGATTTTTAGTACATTTTACGAATGTATTCGTACTATTTACTAAAGAATTTCGTACTATTTACTAACGAATTTCGTACTATTTATTAAAAAAATTCGTACTATATCTTTATTTTTTCACGAAATGTTTGTAAAATGCACAGTAATAATTCGTATCTTTATCGAAATTACTTTCGTAAAATCTGCGCTTGTTTTATAGAATGTGCGATTTTGCTTTCATTCTCCACTCTGTAAAAAACATATTACGAGTTATAACGCAACACTTTTATTTTATATTTATCGTTAATTTTAGGCGTTTTTGTTTAACAAAACGTTTTGCAAAAACGCTTAACATTATTGACTAAAATATAATGAAAGTGTTGTGCTATAATTTTAGGCATGTAAGTCACTATAAGAAGTGTTAATAATAAAAGCAATCATACGTTCTACGATATAGCATGTCCCCACCAGAGCTTAACAACGTAGTTATGGCTGTTGAGTTGGTTATCCCGATAACCCACTTGATTTAGCGTAGTTTCGCCATATAAAAATGAAAGCACTTAACCATTTCACTGAGTTTTCCCACCATCTGTGGGTCATTAGCGTTAAAATTAAAAAAAATTCGTTTCCTACTAGTGTTCGGAGTTTACTAAGATCAGATAAGATTTCTCCGGTTTTTGAAAAAAAAAAATTGAAATCTACTCCTCTACTCCGCTTGACTTCAAATCTATTCCGTTTTTTCATCATGTTATGCCCCTCTTGGGGCTGTTTTTTGAGTGCTCACCACCGGTTTCAGTAAAAAANTGAGTTTTCCCACCATCTGTGGGTCATTAGCGTTAAAATTAAAAAAAATTCGTTTCCTACTAGTGTTCGGAGTTTACTAAGAT
>NW_016160164.1:67665-69178 GCF_001687245.7 Rhagoletis zephyria | reverse complement strand
CCCTATTTTTATTTTTTTTTTTTCAAAATAAAAAATAGGGGTATATTTTTTTCGATATAGAACAATCCTAGGGGGTGCCGGAATTAAAAATCCGACCTTATTATTTTACATACATTTTTGGACCACTTTAATGTACATATGCATGTATTTTGTCATTACAGAGAAAAATAAATAAAGATAAAGTATAATCGTTTGTGCCGCAGAAACAAAAAAACAAGTAAGCACTTTTTAACACCCCCAAAATAGTTTGCTACTTGTAACAGTTATGCTGGTTACGTGAACGAAATATAATCCATCATAAACAATTTTACGTAAATTGACAAAGTTCGTTGTTTACCACTGCCCTTTGAAGTACGTTAAATTTTTTATTACATTTCATTTATTAATAAAATCATTAGCACAATAAGATCAAAAGAAAGATCTTTTATAGCGCAACAAAAAATGCATAACAGTACATACATATAACTAAAACAGCAAAAATTACTTAAGACTAAATAAAAGTAAAATAATATAATTAACAGAGTAGTATTTTTAAGTGAGTTCTACAATTCCAGGATATATACTTACAATAAGACTTAATTAAACAAGTACATAGAGAGCACACACAGGGACTGAAGTGGGCAATAAATACCTCAAAGGAGCATGAAACTATTTCTTTATTTGTATGTTAAAATAGTTTCTCCTTTTAGCCATTACAAGTTAATTAAAAAGCTAAATGCTACTTTTTGGTGCGACAGTTTGGAAATGTAGCGTTTTGGTGAGTTCAATATAAAAATATTATAACTTAAACTTTCCCAAAAAATATTACGTTTAGGTTCAAATTGTATAAATATAAAAATGAAAACAGAACTTTTACTAGAAAGACTGAACTTTTATTTTGAGTGCAAAGTCAGTCTTACATCAATTACATACTATTTACTTCTTACTGATCGTCAATTTCGAATTTTTTCGACATCAAAAGTAACGCTTTCTTCGTCCAATTTCGTTTTGGAAACTTCAGGTCTTCCAAATCCTCCATGCTCGCCTGTCTCCCTTATATCTTAATTAAGCCTTTCTTTTTTTCATTAATTTTTATTGCCTAATCCAGCACTTGGCAATACTTTTGAAAACTTTTTTCTTCCTTCAAATGTGAATCATATTTCTCAGTGGAATCGCATTTGCAAAATCAGTCTTACAACAATTACATACTATTTACTTCTTACTGATCATCAATTTCGAATTTTTTCGACATCAAAAGTAACGCTTTCTTCGTCCAATTTCATTTTGGAAACTTCAGGTCTTCCAAATCCTCCATGCTCGCCTGTTTCCTTTATATCTTAATTAAGCCTTTCTTTATACCCGAGCGCACTTGTGCACAAGGGTATATTAATTTTGTTCACATAACGGTTGTTTGTAACAGCTAAAACGAATCGAGATAGATATAGACAAATGTATACATAAACGCTGAGAATGAATAGAGAAGTCGATTAAGCCATGTCTGTCTGTCCGTCCGTCTGTCCGTCCGTCCGTGTAC